>NW_026704098.1:15000-16659 GCF_958295425.1 Solea solea
GGACCCCGGCCGAGCGCCGACCTCTGCCCGAGCGCGAGCGCCTATTTTCGGGGTAAATTGTGACGACTTCCACGGGTCATATCTCGGTCATTTCTCCACCTTTTCGCATGGAACCAGCGGCGTTCCACTCCTCTGGCCCCTGCGCAGAGCCCTGCGTTGTGACATTTTGATAAAAGCATCACCCTGGGTGGCCCTGGGAGGCGTACCTATTTTTTTGGCATAAAGAGGGGCGATTTAAAACGGGCCGTATCTCCGTCACTCCTGCACCTTTTCGCATGGGATGAACGGCGTTCCACTCCTCTGGACCCTGTGCAGAGCCCTGCCTTGTAACATTTTGATAAAATCACGTTTTTAGCCATTCTCCCGTCGGTGGCCCTGGGAGGCGTACCTATTTTTTTGGCTTAAAGAGGGGCGATTTACAACGGGCCGTATTTCGGTCACTCCTGCACCTTTTCGCATGGGATGAACGGCGTTCCACTCCTCTGGACCCTGTGCAGAGCCCTGCCTTGTAACATTTTGATAAAATCACGTTTTTAGCCATTCTCCCGTCGGTGGCCCTGGGAGGCGTACCTATTTTTTTGGCTTAAAGAGGGGCGATTTACAACGGGCCGTATTTCGGTCACTCCTGCACCTTTTCGCATGGGATGAACGGCGTTCCACTCCTCTGGACCCTGTGCAGAGCCCTGCCTTGTAACATTTTGATAAAATCACGTTTTTAGCCATTCTCCCGTCGGTGGCTCCTCTGGCTCTCTGCTCCCCCAGCCTGGGCTCCTCACCTTGGGCCACAGCCCCCTGCTCACAGAGCCCCCTGCTCCTCTGGCTCTCTGCTCCCCCAGCCTGGGCTCCTCACCTTGGGCCACAGCCCCCTGCTCCTCTGGCTCTCTGCTCCCCCAGCCTGGGCTCCTCACCTTGGGCCACAGCCCCCTGCTCCTCTGGCTCTCTGCTCCCCCAGCCTGGGCTCCTCACCTTGGGCCACAGCCCCCTGCTCACAGAGCCCCCTGCTCCTCTGGCTCTCTGCTCCCCCAGCCTGGGCTCCTCACCTTGGGCCACAGCCCCCTGCTCCTCTGGCTCTCTGCTCCCCCAGCCTGGGCTCCTCACCTTGGGCCACAGCCCCCTGCTCCTCTGGCTCTCTGCTCCCCCAGCCTGGGCTCCTCACCTTGGGCCACAGCCCCCTGCTTCTCTGGCTCTCTGCTCCCACAGCCTGAGCTCCTCACCTTGGGCCACAGCCCCCTGCTCCTCTGGCTCTCTGCTCCCCCAGCCTGGGCTCCTCACCTTGGGCCACAGCCCCCTGCTCCTCTGGCTCTCTGCTCCCCCAGCCTGGGCTCCTCACCTTGGGCCACAGCCCCCTGCTCCTCTGGCTCTCTGCTCCCCCAGCCTGAGCTCCTCACCTTGGGCCACAGCCCCCTGCTCCTCCGGCTCTCTGCTCCCCCAGCCTGAGCTCCTCACCCCGGGCCCCTGTCACAGGGCTCCGGGACCCAGCACTTTTGCCAAAACACACATTAAATGCACAATTAAGCCCACGTTAGTGGGCTTATGGCTGCAGTTGCTTGACCCTTCCGCCCAGCTTTAAAATCTTCCGTGCCCCTGGTCACCAAAGCGGCCTTCTGCCCCTGGTCACCAAAGCGGCCTCGTGCCCCTGGTCACCAAAGCGGCCTCGTG
>NW_026704102.1:10000-12500 GCF_958295425.1 Solea solea
GTTGTCGACGACCACCGCCACCGCCCGAGGCCCCATCCCTCTCCTTGCTCCCTGGGCCCTTGGAGGCGAACCCGCAGGCCGGAGGAACCGTCCGTCCGAACACCAGGCCCTCCACGCGGGGGTGGGGGGGGCCATGGCCGACGGGGGCCCTCCGATGGCGGGTCACGTTTGCCACTCGGTCAGGGGTGCGTGCTGGATGAAGAAACGGTCAACTTTGTGTGAAGAGCCACTCTTTGGAAATTTCGTCAGAGTGCCACCTTTTCGAAATTTCTTCTAAGTGCTCTCAAAAGCTGGGTTTCTATATATGTGCCGGGAGTGTCGCACAAAACCCACAAACTCGACCAAACATGCTCTCTGGCCTATGTTGCGCAGCATCCCGGTAAACCTCTAACTCGCCCAATTGTCAATGTTTCGCCACAAAAACAACTTTATTCTACTCGCCTGGTCCCTGCCAAGGGCCCTGCGTTGTTTGATTTTGATTAAATTGCTTTTTTACACATTTTCCCCGTGCCCCTGGTAGCCAAGGGCACTTAGAAGAAATTTCAGATTCTCGCCTCGTGCCCCTGGTAGCCAAGGGCACTTAGAGTAAATTTTGAAAAAGTTGGCACTTAGAAGAAATTTCAGATTCGTGCCCCTGGTAGCCAAGGGCACTTAGAGTAAATTTTGAAAAGTTGGCACTTAGAAGAAATTTCGAAAAGTCGGCACTTAGAAGAATTTCCGAGTCGCCCCGGTTCTCGGGGACCGGGCCGAGCGCCGACCTCTGTCCGAGCGCGAGCGCCTATTTTCGGATAAGTTGGGACGACTTCCACGGTCCGTATCTCGGTCATTTCTCCACCTTTTCGGATGGAACCAACGGTGTCGCGTTGCCCCGGTCCCCGCCGAGGGCCCTGGGGCGTGGGATCCTGAGTTTTCCCCGTGCTTCCTGTGGTTTTCGGCCGTGGAAAAACCCTAGGCGCGCCGGTTCTCGGGACCGGGCCGAGCGCCGACCTCTGTCCGAGCGCGAGCGCCTATTTTCGGATACGCCGAGTCGATTTCAACGGTCCGTATCTCGGTCATTTATCCACCTTTTCGGGTGGAACCGACGGTGTCGCGTTGCCCCGGTCCCCGCCGAGGGCCGTGGGGCGTGGGATCCTGAGATTTCCCCGTGCTTCCTGTGGTTTTCGGCCGTGGAAAAACCCTAGGCGCGCCGGTTCTCGGGACCGGGCCGAGCGCCGACCTCTGTCCGAGCGCGAGCGCCTATTTTCGGATACGCCGAGTCGATTTCAACGGTCCGTATCTCGGTCATTTATCCACCTTTTCGGGTGGAACCGACGGTGTCGCGTTGCCCCGGTCCCCGCCGAGGGCCGTGGGGCGTCGGGTCCTGAGTTTTCCCCGTGCTTCCTATGGTTTTCGGCCCTCGAAAAACCCAATTCGCCCCGGTTCGAAAAAGCGGCACTTAGAAGAAATTTCGAAAAAGTGCGCTCACTTGGAAGCCGTGTTCCTATGTATGTGCCGGGAGTGTCGCACACAACCCACACAAACTCGACCAAACATGCTCTCTGGCCCATGTTGCGCAGCATCCCGGTAAACTCGGCCAAACTGCTCTCTGGCCCATGTTGCGCAGCATCCCGGTAAACTCGAACCAAACATGCTCTCTGGCCCATGTTGCGCAGCATCCCGGTAAACCTCCGCCGCGGTTCTCGGGACCGGGGCCGAGCGCGAGCGCCTATTTTCGGGTAAATTGTGACGACTTTTGACGGGCCGTATCTCGGTCATTTCTCCACCTTTTCGGGTGGAACCAACGGTGTCGCGTTGCCCCGGTCCCCGCCGAGGGCCCTGGGACGTCGGGTCCCGAATTTTCCCCGTGCTTCCTATGGTTTTCGGCCGTGGGAAAACCCTATTCGCCCCGGTTCTCGGGACCCCGGCCGAGCGCCGACCTCTGCCCGAGCGCGAGCGCCTATTTTCGGGGTAAATTGTGACGACTTCCACGGGTCATATCTCGGTCATTTCTCCACCTTTTCGCATGGAACCAGCGGCGTTCCACTCCTCTGGCCCCTGCGCAGAGCCCTGCGTTGTGACATTTTGATAAAAGCATCACCCTGGGTGGCCCTGGGAGGCGTACCTATTTTTTTGGCATAAAGAGGGGCGATTTAAAACGGGCCGTATCTCCGTCACTCCTGCACCTTTTCGCATGGGATGAACGGCGTTCCACTCCTCTGGACCCTGTGCAGAGCCCTGCCTTGTAACATTTTGATAAAATCACGTTTTTAGCCATTCTCCCGTCGGTGGCCCTGGGAGGCGTACCTATTTTTTTGGCTTAAAGAGGGGCGATTTACAACGGGCCGTATTTCGGTCACTCCTGCACCTTTTCGCATGGGATGAACGGCGTTCCACTCCTCTGGACCCTGTGCAGAGCCCTGCCTTGTAACATTTTGATAAAATCACGTTTTTAGCCATTCTCCCGTCGGTGGCCCTGGGAGGCGTACCTATTTTTTTGGCTTAAAGAGGGGCGATTTACAAC
>NW_026704102.1:22500-26524 GCF_958295425.1 Solea solea
AAAAACAACTTTATTCTACTCGCCTGGTCCCTGCCAAGGGCCCTGCGTTGTTTGATTTTGATTAAATTGCTTTTTTACACATTTTCCCCGTGCCCCTGGTAGCCAAGGGCACTTAGAAGAAATTTCAGATTCTCGCCTCGTGCCCCTGGTAGCCAAGGGCACTTAGAGTAAATTTTGAAAAAGTTGGCACTTAGAAGAAATTTCAGATTCGTGCCCCTGGTAGCCAAGGGCACTTAGAGTAAATTTTGAAAAGTTGGCACTTAGAAGAAATTTCGAAAAGTCGGCACTTAGAAGAATTTCCGAGTCGCCCCGGTTCTCGGGGACCGGGCCGAGCGCCGACCTCTGTCCGAGCGCGAGCGCCTATTTTCGGATAAGTTGGGACGACTTCCACGGTCCGTATCTCGGTCATTTCTCCACCTTTTCGGATGGAACCAACGGTGTCGCGTTGCCCCGGTCCCCGCCGAGGGCCCTGGGGCGTGGGATCCTGAGTTTTCCCCGTGCTTCCTGTGGTTTTCGGCCGTGGAAAAACCCTAGGCGCGCCGGTTCTCGGGACCGGGCCGAGCGCCGACCTCTGTCCGAGCGCGAGCGCCTATTTTCGGATACGCCGAGTCGATTTCAACGGTCCGTATCTCGGTCATTTATCCACCTTTTCGGGTGGAACCGACGGTGTCGCGTTGCCCCGGTCCCCGCCGAGGGCCGTGGGGCGTGGGATCCTGAGATTTCCCCGTGCTTCCTGTGGTTTTCGGCCGTGGAAAAACCCTAGGCGCGCCGGTTCTCGGGACCGGGCCGAGCGCCGACCTCTGTCCGAGCGCGAGCGCCTATTTTCGGATACGCCGAGTCGATTTCAACGGTCCGTATCTCGGTCATTTATCCACCTTTTCGGGTGGAACCGACGGTGTCGCGTTGCCCCGGTCCCCGCCGAGGGCCGTGGGGCGTCGGGTCCTGAGTTTTCCCCGTGCTTCCTATGGTTTTCGGCCCTCGAAAAACCCAATTCGCCCCGGTTCGAAAAAGCGGCACTTAGAAGAAATTTCGAAAAAGTGCGCTCACTTGGAAGCCGTGTTCCTATGTATGTGCCGGGAGTGTCGCACACAACCCACACAAACTCGACCAAACATGCTCTCTGGCCCATGTTGCGCAGCATCCCGGTAAACTCGGCCAAACATGCTCTCTGGCCCATGTTGCGCAGCATCCCGGTAAACTCGAACCAAACATGCTCTCTGGCCCATGTTGCGCAGCATCCCGGTAAACCTCCGCCGCGGTTCTCGGGACCGGGGCCGAGCGCGAGCGCCTATTTTCGGGTAAATTGTGACGACTTTTGACGGGCCGTATCTCGGTCATTTCTCCACCTTTTCGGGTGGAACCAACGGTGTCGCGTTGCCCCGGTCCCCGCCGAGGGCCCTGGGACGTCGGGTCCCGAATTTTCCCCGTGCTTCCTATGGTTTTCGGCCGTGGGAAAACCCTATTCGCCCCGGTTCTCGGGACCCCGGCCGAGCGCCGACCTCTGCCCGAGCGCGAGCGCCTATTTTCGGGGTAAATTGTGACGACTTCCACGGGTCATATCTCGGTCATTTCTCCACCTTTTCGCATGGAACCAGCGGCGTTCCACTCCTCTGGCCCCTGCGCAGAGCCCTGCGTTGTGACATTTTGATAAAAGCATCACCCTGGGTGGCCCTGGGAGGCGTACCTATTTTTTTGGCATAAAGAGGGGCGATTTAAAACGGGCCGTATCTCCGTCACTCCTGCACCTTTTCGCATGGGATGAACGGCGTTCCACTCCTCTGGACCCTGTGCAGAGCCCTGCCTTGTAACATTTTGATAAAATCACGTTTTTAGCCATTCTCCCGTCGGTGGCCCTGGGAGGCGTACCTATTTTTTTGGCTTAAAGAGGGGCGATTTACAACGGGCCGTATTTCGGTCACTCCTGCACCTTTTCGCATGGGATGAACGGCGTTCCACTCCTCTGGACCCTGTGCAGAGCCCTGCCTTGTAACATTTTGATAAAATCACGTTTTTAGCCATTCTCCCGTCGGTGGCCCTGGGAGGCGTACCTATTTTTTTGGCTTAAAGAGGGGCGATTTACAACGGGCCGTATTTCGGTCACTCCTGCACCTTTTCGCATGGGATGAACGGCGTTCCACTCCTCTGGACCCTGTGCAGAGCCCTGCCTTGTAACATTTTGATAAAATCACGTTTTTAGCCATTCTCCCGTCGGTGGCTCCTCTGGCTCTCTGCTCCCCCAGCCTGGGCTCCTCACCTTGGGCCACAGCCCCCTGCTCACAGAGCCCCCTGCTCCTCTGGCTCTCTGCTCCCCCAGCCTGGGCTCCTCACCTTGGGCCACAGCCCCCTGCTCCTCTGGCTCTCTGCTCCCCCAGCCTGGGCTCCTCACCTTGGGCCACAGCCCCCTGCTCCTCTGGCTCTCTGCTCCCCCAGCCTGGGCTCCTCACCTTGGGCCACAGCCCCCTGCTCACAGAGCCCCCTGCTCCTCTGGCTCTCTGCTCCCCCAGCCTGGGCTCCTCACCTTGGGCCACAGCCCCCTGCTCCTCTGGCTCTCTGCTCCCCCAGCCTGGGCTCCTCACCTTGGGCCACAGCCCCCTGCTCCTCTGGCTCTCTGCTCCCCCAGCCTGGGCTCCTCACCTTGGGCCACAGCCCCCTGCTTCTCTGGCTCTCTGCTCCCACAGCCTGAGCTCCTCACCTTGGGCCACAGCCCCCTGCTCCTCTGGCTCTCTGCTCCCCCAGCCTGGGCTCCTCACCTTGGGCCACAGCCCCCTGCTCCTCTGGCTCTCTGCTCCCCCAGCCTGGGCTCCTCACCTTGGGCCACAGCCCCCTGCTCCTCTGGCTCTCTGCTCCCCCAGCCTGAGCTCCTCACCTTGGGCCACAGCCCCCTGCTCCTCCGGCTCTCTGCTCCCCCAGCCTGAGCTCCTCACCCCGGGCCCCTGTCACAGGGCTCCGGGACCCAGCACTTTTGCCAAAACACACATTAAATGCACAATTAAGCCCACGTTAGTGGGCTTATGGCTGCAGTTGCTTGACCCTTCCGCCCAGCTTTAAAATCTTCCGTGCCCCTGGTCACCAAAGCGGCCTTCTGCCCCTGGTCACCAAAGCGGCCTCGTGCCCCTGGTCACCAAAGCGGCCTCGTGCCCCTGGTCACCAAAGCGGCCTCGTGCCCCTGGTCACCAAAGCGGCCTCGTGCCCCTGGTAACCAAAGCGGCCTCGTGCCCCTGGTAGCCAAGGGCACTTAGAGTAAATTTTGAAAAGTTGGCACTTAGAAGAAATTTCAGATTCGCGCCCCTGGTAGCCAAGGGCACTTAGAGTAAATTTTGAAAAGTTGGCACTTAGAGTAAATTTTGAAAAGTTGGCACTTAGAAGAAATTTCAGATTCGCGCCCCTGGTAGCCAAGGGCACTTAGAGTAAATTTTGAAAAAGTTGGCACTTAGAAGAAATTTCAGATTCGCGCCCCTGGTAGCCAAGGGCACTTAGAGTAAATTTTGAAAAGTTGGCACTTAGAGTAAATTTTGAAAAGTTGGCACTTAGAAGAAATTTCAGATTCTCGCCTCGTGCCCCTGGTAGCCAAGGGCACTTAGAGTAAATTTTGAAAAGTTGGCACTTAGAAGAAATTTCAGATTCGCGCCCCTGGTAGCCAAGGGCACTTAGAGTAAATTTTGAAAAGTTGGCACTTAGAGTAAATTTTGAAAAGTTGGCACTTAGAAGAAATTTCAGATTCTCGCCTCGTGCCCCTGGTAGCCAAGGGCACTTAGAGTAAATTTTGAAAAGTTGGCACTTAGAAGAAATTTCAGATTCTCGCCTCGTGCCCCTGGTAGCCAAGGGCACTTAGAGTAGATTTTGAAAAGTTGGCACTTAGAGTAAATTTTGAAAAGTTGGCACTTTGAAGAAATTTCAGATTCGTGCCCCTGGTAGCCAAGGGCTATGGTCCGGGGGGGGGGGGGGAGGGAGTCGGGGCCGACCCGACAAAAGCTTGGATCGAGGGCTGACTTTCAATAGATCGCAGCGAGGGAGCTGCTCTGCT
>NW_026704103.1:0-2500 GCF_958295425.1 Solea solea
TCTTCTAAGTGCTCTCAAAAGCTGGGTTTCTATATATGTGCCGGGAGTGTCGCACAAAACCCACAAACTCGACCAAACATGCTCTCTGGCCTATGTTGCGCAGCATCCCGGTAAACCTCTAACTCGCCCAATTGTCAATGTTTCGCCACAAAAACAACTTTATTCTACTCGCCTGGTCCCTGCCAAGGGCCCTGCGTTGTTTGATTTTGATTAAATTGCTTTTTTACACATTTTCCCCGTGCCCCTGGTAGCCAAGGGCACTTAGAAGAAATTTCAGATTCTCGCCTCGTGCCCCTGGTAGCCAAGGGCACTTAGAGTAAATTTTGAAAAAGTTGGCACTTAGAAGAAATTTCGATTCGTGCCCCTGGTAGCCAAGGGCACTTAGAGTAAATTTTGAAAAGTTGGCACTTAGAAGAAATTTCGAAAAGTCGGCACTTAGAAGAATTTCCGAGTCGCCCCGGTTCTCGGGGACCGGGCCGAGCGCCGACCTCTGTCCGAGCGCGAGCGCCTATTTTCGGATAAGTTGGGACGACTTCCACGGTCCGTATCTCGGTCATTTCTCCACCTTTTCGGATGGAACCAACGGTGTCGCGTTGCCCCGGTCCCCGCCGAGGGCCCTGGGGCGTGGGATCCTGAGTTTTCCCCGTGCTTCCTGTGGTTTTCGGCCGTGGAAAAACCCTAGGCGCGCCGGTTCTCGGGACCGGGCCGAGCGCCGACCTCTGTCCGAGCGCGAGCGCCTATTTTCGGATACGCCGAGTCGATTTCAACGGTCCGTATCTCGGTCATTTATCCACCTTTTCGGGTGGAACCGACGGTGTCGCGTTGCCCCGGTCCCCGCCGAGGGCCGTGGGGCGTGGGATCCTGAGATTTCCCCGTGCTTCCTGTGGTTTTCGGCCGTGGAAAAACCCTAGGCGCGCCGGTTCTCGGGACCGGGCCGAGCGCCGACCTCTGTCCGAGCGCGAGCGCCTATTTTCGGATACGCCGAGTCGATTTCAACGGTCCGTATCTCGGTCATTTATCCACCTTTTCGGGTGGAACCGACGGTGTCGCGTTGCCCCGGTCCCCGCCGAGGGCCGTGGGGCGTCGGGTCCTGAGTTTTCCCCGTGCTTCCTATGGTTTTCGGCCCTCGAAAAACCCAATTCGCCCCGGTTCGAAAAAGCGGCACTTAGAAGAAATTTCGAAAAAGTGCGCTCACTTGGAAGCCGTGTTCCTATGTATGTGCCGGGAGTGTCGCACACAACCCACACAAACTCGACCAAACATGCTCTCTGGCCCATGTTGCGCAGCATCCCGGTAAACTCGGCCAAACATGCTCTCTGGCCCATGTTGCGCAGCATCCCGGTAAACTCGAACCAAACATGCTCTCTGGCCCATGTTGCGCAGCATCCCGGTAAACCTCCGCCGCGGTTCTCGGGACCGGGGCCGAGCGCGAGCGCCTATTTTCGGGTAAATTGTGACGACTTTTGACGGGCCGTATCTCGGTCATTTCTCCACCTTTTCGGGTGGAACCAACGGTGTCGCGTTGCCCCGGTCCCCGCCGAGGGCCCTGGGACGTCGGGTCCCGAATTTTCCCCGTGCTTCCTATGGTTTTCGGCCGTGGGAAAACCCTATTCGCCCCGGTTCTCGGGACCCCGGCCGAGCGCCGACCTCTGCCCGAGCGCGAGCGCCTATTTTCGGGGTAAATTGTGACGACTTCCACGGGTCATATCTCGGTCATTTCTCCACCTTTTCGCATGGAACCAGCGGCGTTCCACTCCTCTGGCCCCTGCGCAGAGCCCTGCGTTGTGACATTTTGATAAAAGCATCACCCTGGGTGGCCCTGGGAGGCGTACCTATTTTTTTGGCATAAAGAGGGGCGATTTAAAACGGGCCGTATCTCCGTCACTCCTGCACCTTTTCGCATGGGATGAACGGCGTTCCACTCCTCTGGACCCTGTGCAGAGCCCTGCCTTGTAACATTTTGATAAAATCACGTTTTTAGCCATTCTCCCGTCGGTGGCCCTGGGAGGCGTACCTATTTTTTTGGCTTAAAGAGGGGCGATTTACAACGGGCCGTATTTCGGTCACTCCTGCACCTTTTCGCATGGGATGAACGGCGTTCCACTCCTCTGGACCCTGTGCAGAGCCCTGCCTTGTAACATTTTGATAAAATCACGTTTTTAGCCATTCTCCCGTCGGTGGCCCTGGGAGGCGTACCTATTTTTTTGGCTTAAAGAGGGGCGATTTACAACGGGCCGTATTTCGGTCACTCCTGCACCTTTTCGCATGGGATGAACGGCGTTCCACTCCTCTGGACCCTGTGCAGAGCCCTGCCTTGTAACATTTTGATAAAATCACGTTTTTAGCCATTCTCCCGTCGGTGGCTCCTCTGGCTCTCTGCTCCCCCAGCCTGGGCTCCTCACCTTGGGCCACAGCCCCCTGCTCACAGAGCCCCCTGCTCCTCTGGCTCTCTGCTCCCCCAGCCTGGGCTCCTCACCTTGGGCCACAGCCCCCTGCTCCT
>NW_026704103.1:12500-15000 GCF_958295425.1 Solea solea
AATTTCGAAAAGTCGGCACTTAGAAGAATTTCCGAGTCGCCCCGGTTCTCGGGGACCGGGCCGAGCGCCGACCTCTGTCCGAGCGCGAGCGCCTATTTTCGGATAAGTTGGGACGACTTCCACGGTCCGTATCTCGGTCATTTCTCCACCTTTTCGGATGGAACCAACGGTGTCGCGTTGCCCCGGTCCCCGCCGAGGGCCCTGGGGCGTGGGATCCTGAGTTTTCCCCGTGCTTCCTGTGGTTTTCGGCCGTGGAAAAACCCTAGGCGCGCCGGTTCTCGGGACCGGGCCGAGCGCCGACCTCTGTCCGAGCGCGAGCGCCTATTTTCGGATACGCCGAGTCGATTTCAACGGTCCGTATCTCGGTCATTTATCCACCTTTTCGGGTGGAACCGACGGTGTCGCGTTGCCCCGGTCCCCGCCGAGGGCCGTGGGGCGTGGGATCCTGAGATTTCCCCGTGCTTCCTGTGGTTTTCGGCCGTGGAAAAACCCTAGGCGCGCCGGTTCTCGGGACCGGGCCGAGCGCCGACCTCTGTCCGAGCGCGAGCGCCTATTTTCGGATACGCCGAGTCGATTTCAACGGTCCGTATCTCGGTCATTTATCCACCTTTTCGGGTGGAACCGACGGTGTCGCGTTGCCCCGGTCCCCGCCGAGGGCCGTGGGGCGTCGGGTCCTGAGTTTTCCCCGTGCTTCCTATGGTTTTCGGCCCTCGAAAAACCCAATTCGCCCCGGTTCGAAAAAGCGGCACTTAGAAGAAATTTCGAAAAAGTGCGCTCACTTGGAAGCCGTGTTCCTATGTATGTGCCGGGAGTGTCGCACACAACCCACACAAACTCGACCAAACATGCTCTCTGGCCCATGTTGCGCAGCATCCCGGTAAACTCGGCCAAACATGCTCTCTGGCCCATGTTGCGCAGCATCCCGGTAAACTCGAACCAAACATGCTCTCTGGCCCATGTTGCGCAGCATCCCGGTAAACCTCCGCCGCGGTTCTCGGGACCGGGGCCGAGCGCGAGCGCCTATTTTCGGGTAAATTGTGACGACTTTTGACGGGCCGTATCTCGGTCATTTCTCCACCTTTTCGGGTGGAACCAACGGTGTCGCGTTGCCCCGGTCCCCGCCGAGGGCCCTGGGACGTCGGGTCCCGAATTTTCCCCGTGCTTCCTATGGTTTTCGGCCGTGGGAAAACCCTATTCGCCCCGGTTCTCGGGACCCCGGCCGAGCGCCGACCTCTGCCCGAGCGCGAGCGCCTATTTTCGGGGTAAATTGTGACGACTTCCACGGGTCATATCTCGGTCATTTCTCCACCTTTTCGCATGGAACCAGCGGCGTTCCACTCCTCTGGCCCCTGCGCAGAGCCCTGCGTTGTGACATTTTGATAAAAGCATCACCCTGGGTGGCCCTGGGAGGCGTACCTATTTTTTTGGCATAAAGAGGGGCGATTTAAAACGGGCCGTATCTCCGTCACTCCTGCACCTTTTCGCATGGGATGAACGGCGTTCCACTCCTCTGGACCCTGTGCAGAGCCCTGCCTTGTAACATTTTGATAAAATCACGTTTTTAGCCATTCTCCCGTCGGTGGCCCTGGGAGGCGTACCTATTTTTTTGGCTTAAAGAGGGGCGATTTACAACGGGCCGTATTTCGGTCACTCCTGCACCTTTTCGCATGGGATGAACGGCGTTCCACTCCTCTGGACCCTGTGCAGAGCCCTGCCTTGTAACATTTTGATAAAATCACGTTTTTAGCCATTCTCCCGTCGGTGGCCCTGGGAGGCGTACCTATTTTTTTGGCTTAAAGAGGGGCGATTTACAACGGGCCGTATTTCGGTCACTCCTGCACCTTTTCGCATGGGATGAACGGCGTTCCACTCCTCTGGACCCTGTGCAGAGCCCTGCCTTGTAACATTTTGATAAAATCACGTTTTTAGCCATTCTCCCGTCGGTGGCTCCTCTGGCTCTCTGCTCCCCCAGCCTGGGCTCCTCACCTTGGGCCACAGCCCCCTGCTCACAGAGCCCCCTGCTCCTCTGGCTCTCTGCTCCCCCAGCCTGGGCTCCTCACCTTGGGCCACAGCCCCCTGCTCCTCTGGCTCTCTGCTCCCCCAGCCTGGGCTCCTCACCTTGGGCCACAGCCCCCTGCTCCTCTGGCTCTCTGCTCCCCCAGCCTGGGCTCCTCACCTTGGGCCACAGCCCCCTGCTCACAGAGCCCCCTGCTCCTCTGGCTCTCTGCTCCCCCAGCCTGGGCTCCTCACCTTGGGCCACAGCCCCCTGCTCCTCTGGCTCTCTGCTCCCCCAGCCTGGGCTCCTCACCTTGGGCCACAGCCCCCTGCTCCTCTGGCTCTCTGCTCCCCCAGCCTGGGCTCCTCACCTTGGGCCACAGCCCCCTGCTTCTCTGGCTCTCTGCTCCCACAGCCTGAGCTCCTCACCTTGGGCCACAGCCCCCTGCTCCTCTGGCTCTCTGCTCCCCCAGCCTGGGCTCCTCACCTTGGGCCACAGCCCCCT
>NW_026704105.1:0-58000 GCF_958295425.1 Solea solea
TAGCCAAAAGGCCGAGAAGCGATGGCCCACCAGTGTCTGGGGCCAACTCAAGATCTTGGCGCACAAGTTACTTGTTGTGGTGCCGTGTTTCTGAAGTGCGCATAACAAAGGCTGCTGCTGCTCACCTCCACCCCCAGGTGATCTAAGTGCACCTCTGAGCCGTGACGGACAGCTGCTTGACATTTGACACACTCAAAGGGCGCAGTCATACAGCAAAGCCCACCAAAAATAACTTAAACTCTTGGACGTTCCTCTCCACGGAAGTCTTTAGTAAAAGGCGAAAGACTTGAGCATTTTGAAGAAAAACCAGAGTCAACATAGCCCCTCTCCTTGAGAGCAGCCAAGGAGTCTATCCGCCAGAGTCACCACAGTCTCGGTCGGCCCGGCCGGCCACCTTGGGACAGCCTTTCTTCAACGTTTTTGGTTTGCCGGCCAATCAACCGCCCACATTTGACTGCATGTTTGGAAGCGCATTCTTACCGTTGGTTGTGTGCTGCAGTTTTCTATCAACCGCTGAGGCTGTGGCACATTCCTCGCTCACGGGGGACACCTCCAAGGTTTAGTGGTAGATGTGAGTGCATGAGCAAAGCAGCTCTGTGTCACACCGAGCAGTACAAACTGCCGGGCCGTTTCCCAACTCCTCCGGGCTTCTGAAATGGTGAGCTGCTCCTGGCATCGCTTCAATATCAGGTCAATGTACAGGAGTGGACGGAGCAAGCGCCAAAGTATTAACCCTTGGCATGATGGCCATGGATCCATCTCCAACAATCCAGTTCTACCTACAAAGAGCCGGGAAAGGGAGCATGACATTTCCTTAGAGCTAAAAGACAACACCCACAACCATCCCATTCCCAGCAACTTGGAAAGACTGGGGACGTCGCTCTGCGAGCACGTGAGAAGCCTGGAGATGGGCACACAAGGCGGAACCTTGGGCGGCTGACCTTTGCTTACAACTACGTCATCGGGGGAGAGCGCGGACGCAGTACCCCACTAGCAAAAATTATGCAGTCAAGATTCCCACGTTTGGGGAATTTGCAGGGGTCAGCACAACCAGAGTGCAATGGCTGAGCCTCGCCCTGGGTGAACCACCTTCTTGATCATGGTATCTCCCCTGCCAGGTAAGTATGAGGTGTACTTGCCCAGCACTGGGTGGCTGTTCCCAGACACAGCTCTTTGGCTGATGGTGCAGGAAATGGATAGTCCCAGAGTCCAATGCCTTGACTCAGGTGCTCGTTAATGCTGTGCTGTGTTCAACTTCAACCTCCAGCACACATTGGAGAGGAAACACTCGACCTTTTCACTGGCATACCTGGCTGTCATTTCCTATCGATTCAGCAACAAATGCACCTGACGGCACCAACAGCAGCTTACCCATCTCGGTGTAGCTTCCTAATACTGGAATAGAGTGTAGCAGGTAGTGGCGATAAAGGCTCAAGTGCAGTGTGTTCGGAATGCTGCCTTTTGAGCCCCTCCACGAGCAGGGGGCCTTGCCTGGTCTATAAAAGGAGTCTGTGTCACCTGCCCGTCGGCTTACGGCCACACCACCCTGAGCACGCCCGATCTCGTCTGATCTTGGAAGCTAAGCAGGGTCGGGCCTGGTTAGTACTTGGATGGAGACCGCCTGGGAATACCAGGTGCTGTAAGCTTTTACACTGCAGCACGCTTTTACACTGCTGCTTCCTTACAAGAAACGTGGGCTTGCAATTACGTTGACGCACGGGCACACGTTAATGTCCTTCCAGTTTCAGCCTTGCTTTGGTTTTCACAGAAAAAAAGACAACGGTGCACCGTTCCTGGTGGCACTGCAATACCAGGTCAATGCAAGGAGTGAAGAGAGCAAGCCCAAGGTTTCACCGCCCAATGCTCAAAAATGCATTTAATATTTAATCCCCATATAGAGGACATATCAGATATTAAACTGATAAGAACAGATACTACACTTGATCTTAGCCAAAAGGCCGAGAAGCGATGGCCCACCAGTGTCTGGGGCCAACTCAAGATCTTGGCGCACAAGTTACTTGTTGTGGTGCCGTGTTTCTGAAGTGCGCATAACAAAGGCTGCTGCTGCTCACCTCCACCCCCAGGTGATCTAAGTGCACCTCTGAGCCGTGACGGACAGCTGCTTGACATTTGACACACTCAAAGGGCGCAGCCATACAGCAAAGCCCACCAAAAATAACTTAAACTCTTGGACGTTCCTCTCCACAGAAGTCTTTAGTAAAAGGCGAAAGACTTGAGCATTTTGAAGAAAAACCAGAGTCAACATAGCCCCTCTCCTTGAGAGCAGCCAAGGAGTCTATCCGCCAGAGTCACCACAGTCTCGGTCGGCCCGGCCGGCCACCTTGGGACAGCCTTTCTTCAACGTTTTTGGTTCGCCGGCCAATCAACCGCCCACATTTGACTGCATGTTTGGAAGCGCATTCTTACCGTTGGTTGTGTGCTGCAGTTTTCTATCAACCGCTGAGGCTGTGGCACATTCCTCGCTCACGGGGGACACCTCCAAGGTTTAGTGGTAGATGTGAGTGCATGAGCAAAGCAGCTCTGTGTCACACCGAGCAGTACAAACTGCCGGGCCGTTTCCCAACTCCTCCGGGCTTCTGAAATGGTGAGCTGCTCCTGGCATCGCTTCAATATCAGGTCAATGTACAGGAGTGGACGGAGCAAGCGCCAAAGTATTAACCCTTGGCATGATGGCCATGGATCCATCTCCAACAATCCAGTTCTACCTACAAAGAGCCGGGAAAGGGAGCATGACATTTCCTTAGAGCTAAAAGACAACACCCACAACCATCCCATTCCCAGCAACTTGGAAAGACTGGGGACGTCGCTCTGCGAGCACGTGAGAAGCCTGGAGATGGGCACACAAGGCGGAACCTTGGGCGGCTGACCTTTGCTTACAACTACGTCATCGGGGGAGAGCGCGGACGCAGTACCCCACTAGCAAAAATTATGCAGTCAAGATTCCCACGTTTGGGGAATTTGCAGGGGTCAGCACAACCAGAGTGCAATGGCTGAGCCTCGCCCTGGGTGAACCACCTTCTTGATCATGGTATCTCCCATGCCAGGTAAGTATGAGGTGTACTTGCCCAGCACACATTGGAGAGGAAACACTCGACCTTTTCACTGGCATACCTGGCTGTCATTTCCTATCGATTCAGCAACAACTGCACCTGACGGCACCAACAGCAGCTTACCCATCTCGGTGTAGCTTCCTAATACTGGAATAGAGTGTAGCAGGTAGTGGCGATAAAGGCTCAAGTGCAGTGTGTTCGGAAGGCTGCCTTTTGAGCCCCTCCACGAGCAGGGGGCCTTGCCTGGTCTATAAAAGGAGTCTGTGTCACCTGCCCGTCGGCTTACGGCCACACCACCCTGAGCACGCCCGATCTCGTCTGATCTCGGAAGCTAAGCAGGGTCGGGCCTGGTTAGTACTTGGATGGGAGACCGCCTGGGAATACCAGGTGCTCTAAGCTTTTACACTGCAGCACGCTTTTACACTGCTGCTTCCTTACAAGAAACGTGGGCTTGCAATTACGTTGACGCACGGGCACACGTTAATGTCCTTCCAGTTTCAGCCTTGCTTTGGTTTTCACAGAAAAAAAGAGAACGGTGCACCGTTCCTGGTGGCACTGCAATACCAGGTCAATGCAAGGAGTGAAGAGAGCAAGCCCAAGGTTATGCCCAATGCTCAAAAATGCTTTTAACTAGTGATGTGACATTCCGTTTCGAGGCTTCGAAGCGTGTGCCGAGTAGGGGAGGGGGCGTTTCCGCGATGCGCGTATCGAGGCTTGCTTCATTTAGGGGAGGAGCCAAAAATGATGACGTCCGAAGCCTCGCTGCCCGGCTGTACCACGTGATTACTTCGTGAAGTGGTTCAGATTTAGCGCGAGGTTTTACAGCTATATAGACCCCTATATAGGCTCCATTCAAAATGTGGGTTTTTGAAGGAGAGTTGCGGTCAGTTGAGAGTTTGGATAGTTTGGAGAGTTTGGATACTAGAGTTTGGACAGCGTTTATATAGTTTGGAGATAGTTTGGAGAGTTTAGGGAGAGATAGAGATTTAGGAGAGGGAGGAGAGTAGGATAGGTGATATAGGATGGAGCCAGTGAGGCTCATCATTGTCCAAGTTTCACAAGCATAATCTGTGCCCTTTTCCTAGTTCCACAAGCACTTTCACTGTCCTCTGCCTGATTACACCCATGCCATTTTCAGAAAAACATTGCACAACCTGCCATATTATGATATTACCATTTTGGGAAGACTTACACACACAGAATACATTCACAAAATTTATTAAACACATATGTACAGAAATTATTTGGTCATACATTTTTTGTAATTCATAGTCATTTCTAACAGACACAAAAATTCAATTCATCACACATTATGTGGTTCAGATACAGCTGCCTGTGATTATACACTTGGCCAGTAGGTGGTTTCATGTGCACATGAAGCTTCGAGAAATGAACCCTTTCTCGAACCAATTGGCTCAAGTGGTTCAATGCCTCATGAGGCTTCATCTCACCATCACTACTTTTAATATTTAATCCCCATATAGAGGACATATCAGATATTAAACTGATAAGAACAGATACTACTCTTGATCTTAGCCAAAAGGCCGAGAAGCGATGGCCCACCAGTGTCTGGGGCCAACTCAAGATCTTGGCGCACAAGTTACTTGTTGTGGTGCCGTGTTTCTGAAGTGCGCATAACAAAGGCTGCTGCTGCTCACCTCCACCCCCAGGTGATCTAAGTGCACCTCTGAGCCGTGACGGACAGCTGCTTGACATTTGACACACTCAAAGGGCGCAGTCATACAGCAAAGCCCACCAAAAATAACTTAAACTCTTGGACGTTCCTCTCCACGGAAGTCTTTAGTAAAAGGCGAAAGACTTGAGCATTTTGAAGAAAAACCAGAGTCAACATAGCCCCTCTCCTTGAGAGCAGCCAAGGAGTCTATCCGCCAGAGTCACCACAGTCTCGGTCGGCCCGGCCGGCCACCTTGGGACAGCCTTTCTTCAACGTTTTTGGTTTGCCGGCCAATCAACCGCCCACATTTGACTGCATGTTTGGAAGCGCATTCTTACCGTTGGTTGTGTGCTGCAGTTTTCTATCAACCGCTGAGGCTGTGGCACATTCCTCGCTCACGGGGGACACCTCCAAGGTTTAGTGGTAGATGTGAGTGCATGAGCAAAGCAGCTCTGTGTCACACCGAGCAGTACAAACTGCCGGGCCGTTTCCCAACTCCTCCGGGCTTCTGAAATGGTGAGCTGCTCCTGGCATCGCTTCAATATCAGGTCAATGTACAGGAGTGGACGGAGCAAGCGCCAAAGTATTAACCCTTGGCATGATGGCCATGGATCCATCTCCAACAATCCAGTTCTACCTACAAAGAGCCGGGAAAGGGAGCATGACATTTCCTTAGAGCTAAAAGACAACACCCACAACCATCCCATTCCCAGCAACTTGGAAAGACTGGGGACGTCGCTCTGCGAGCACGTGAGAAGCCTGGAGATGGGCACACAAGGCGGAACCTTGGGCGGCTGACCTTTGCTTACAACTACGTCATCGGGGGAGAGCGCGGACGCAGTACCCCACTAGCAAAAATTATGCAGTCAAGATTCCCACGTTTGGGGAATTTGCAGGGGTCAGCACAACCAGAGTGCAATGGCTGAGCCTCGCCCTGGGTGAACCACCTTCTTGATCATGGTATCTCCCCTGCCAGGTAAGTATGAGGTGTACTTGCCCAGCACTGGGTGGCTGTTCCCAGACACAGCTCTTTGGCTGATGGTGCAGGAAATGGATAGTCCCAGAGTCCAATGCCTTGACTCAGGTGCTCGTTAATGCTGTGCTGTGTTCAACTTCAACCTCCAGCACACATTGGAGAGGAAACACTCGACCTTTTCACTGGCATACCTGGCTGTCATTTCCTATCGATTCAGCAACAAATGCACCTGACGGCACCAACAGCAGCTTACCCATCTCGGTGTAGCTTCCTAATACTGGAATAGAGTGTAGCAGGTAGTGGCGATAAAGGCTCAAGTGCAGTGTGTTCGGAAGGCTGCCTTTTGAGCCCCTCCACGAGCAGGGGGCCTTGCCTGGTCTATAAAAGGAGTCTGTGTCACCTGCCCGTCGGCTTACGGCCACACCACCCTGAGCACGCCCGATCTCGTCTGATCTTGGAAGCTAAGCAGGGTCGGGCCTGGTTAGTACTTGGATGGGAGACCGCCTGGGAATACCAGGTGCTGTAAGCTTTTACACTGCAGCACGCTTTTACACTGCTGCTTCCTTACAAGAAACGTGGGCTTGCAATTACGTTGACGCACGGGCACACGTTAATGTCCTTCCAGTTTCAGCCTTGCTTTGGTTTTCACAGAAAAAAAGACAACGGTGCACCGTTCCTGGTGGCACTGCAATACCAGGTCAATGCAAGGAGTGAAGAGAGCAAGCCCAAGGTTTCACCGCCCAATGCTCAAAAATGCATTTAATATTTAATCCCCATATAGAGGACATATCAGATATTAAACTGATAAGAACAGATACTACACTTGATCTTAGCCAAAAGGCCGAGAAGCGATGGCCCACCAGTGTCTGGGGCCAACTCAAGATCTTGGCGCACAAGTTACTTGTTGTGGTGCCGTGTTTCTGAAGTGCGCATAACAAAGGCTGCTGCTGCTCACCTCCACCCCCAGGTGATCTAAGTGCACCTCTGAGCCGTGACGGACAGCTGCTTGACATTTGACACACTCAAAGGGCGCAGCCATACAGCAAAGCCCACCAAAAATAACTTAAACTCTTGGACGTTCCTCTCCACAGAAGTCTTTAGTAAAAGGCGAAAGACTTGAGCATTTTGAAGAAAAACCAGAGTCAACATAGCCCCTCTCCTTGAGAGCAGCCAAGGAGTCTATCCGCCAGAGTCACCACAGTCTCGGTCGGCCCGGCCGGCCACCTTGGGACAGCCTTTCTTCAACGTTTTTGGTTCGCCGGCCAATCAACCGCCCACATTTGACTGCATGTTTGGAAGCGCATTCTTACCGTTGGTTGTGTGCTGCAGTTTTCTATCAACCGCTGAGGCTGTGGCACATTCCTCGCTCACGGGGGACACCTCCAAGGTTTAGTGGTAGATGTGAGTGCATGAGCAAAGCAGCTCTGTGTCACACCGAGCAGTACAAACTGCCGGGCCGTTTCCCAACTCCTCCGGGCTTCTGAAATGGTGAGCTGCTCCTGGCATCGCTTCAATATCAGGTCAATGTACAGGAGTGGACGGAGCAAGCGCCAAAGTATTAACCCTTGGCATGATGGCCATGGATCCATCTCCAACAATCCAGTTCTACCTACAAAGAGCCGGGAAAGGGAGCATGACATTTCCTTAGAGCTAAAAGACAACACCCACAACCATCCCATTCCCAGCAACTTGGAAAGACTGGGGACGTCGCTCTGCGAGCACGTGAGAAGCCTGGAGATGGGCACACAAGGCGGAACCTTGGGCGGCTGACCTTTGCTTACAACTACGTCATCGGGGGAGAGCGCGGACGCAGTACCCCACTAGCAAAAATTATGCAGTCAAGATTCCCACGTTTGGGGAATTTGCAGGGGTCAGCACAACCAGAGTGCAATGGCTGAGCCTCGCCCTGGGTGAACCACCTTCTTGATCATGGTATCTCCCATGCCAGGTAAGTATGAGGTGTACTTGCCCAGCACACATTGGAGAGGAAACACTCGACCTTTTCACTGGCATACCTGGCTGTCATTTCCTATCGATTCAGCAACAACTGCACCTGACGGCACCAACAGCAGCTTACCCATCTCGGTGTAGCTTCCTAATACTGGAATAGAGTGTAGCAGGTAGTGGCGATAAAGGCTCAAGTGCAGTGTGTTCGGAAGGCTGCCTTTTGAGCCCCTCCACGAGCAGGGGGCCTTGCCTGGTCTATAAAAGGAGTCTGTGTCACCTGCCCGTCGGCTTACGGCCACACCACCCTGAGCACGCCCGATCTCGTCTGATCTCGGAAGCTAAGCAGGGTCGGGCCTGGTTAGTACTTGGATGGGAGACCGCCTGGGAATACCAGGTGCTCTAAGCTTTTACACTGCAGCACGCTTTTACACTGCTGCTTCCTTACAAGAAACGTGGGCTTGCAATTACGTTGACGCACGGGCACACGTTAATGTCCTTCCAGTTTCAGCCTTGCTTTGGTTTTCACAGAAAAAAAGAGAACGGTGCACCGTTCCTGGTGGCACTGCAATACCAGGTCAATGCAAGGAGTGAAGAGAGCAAGCCCAAGGTTATGCCCAATGCTCAAAAATGCTTTTAATTAGTGATGTGACATTCCGTTTCGAGGCTTCGAAGCGTGTGCCGAGTAGGGGAGGGGGCGTTTCCGCGATGCGCGTATCGAGGCTTGCTTCATTTAGGGGAGGAGCCAAAAATGATGACGTCCGAAGCCTCGCTGCCCGGCTGTACCACGTGATTACTTCGTGAAGTGGTTCAGATTTAGCGCGAGGTTTTACAGCTATATAGACCCCTATATAGGCTCCATTCAAAATGTGGGTTTTTGAAGGAGAGTTGCGGTCAGTTGAGAGTTTGGATAGTTTGGAGAGTTTGGATACTAGAGTTTGGACAGCGTTTATATAGTTTGGAGATAGTTTGGAGAGTTTAGGGAGAGATAGAGATTTAGGAGAGGGAGGAGAGTAGGATAGGTGATATAGGATGGAGCCAGTGAGGCTCATCATTGTCCAAGTTTCACAAGCATAATCTGTGCCCTTTTCCTAGTTCCACAAGCACTTTCACTGTCCTCTGCCTGATTACACCCATGCCATTTTCAGAAAAACATTGCACAACCTGCCATATTATGATATTACCATTTTGGGAAGACTTACACACACAGAATACATTCACAAAATTTATTAAACACATATGTACAGAAATTATTTGGTCATACATTTTTTGTAATTCATAGTCATTTCTAACAGACACAAAAATTCAATTCATCACACATTATGTGGTTCAGATACAGCTGCCTGTGATTATACACTTGGCCAGTAGGTGGTTTCATGTGCACATGAAGCTTCGAGAAATGAACCCTTTCTCGAACCAATTGGCTCAAGTGGTTCAATGCCTCATGAGGCTTCATCTCACCATCACTACTTTTAATATTTAATCCCCATATAGAGGACATATCAGATATTAAACTGATAAGAACAGATACTACTCTTGATCTTAGCCAAAAGGCCGAGAAGCGATGGCCCACCAGTGTCTGGGGCCAACTCAAGATCTTGGCGCACAAGTTACTTGTTGTGGTGCCGTGTTTCTGAAGTGCGCATAACAAAGGCTGCTGCTGCTCACCTCCACCCCCAGGTGATCTAAGTGCACCTCTGAGCCGTGACGGACAGCTGCTTGACATTTGACACACTCAAAGGGCGCAGTCATACAGCAAAGCCCACCAAAAATAACTTAAACTCTTGGACGTTCCTCTCCACGGAAGTCTTTAGTAAAAGGCGAAAGACTTGAGCATTTTGAAGAAAAACCAGAGTCAACATAGCCCCTCTCCTTGAGAGCAGCCAAGGAGTCTATCCGCCAGAGTCACCACAGTCTCGGTCGGCCCGGCCGGCCACCTTGGGACAGCCTTTCTTCAACGTTTTTGGTTTGCCGGCCAATCAACCGCCCACATTTGACTGCATGTTTGGAAGCGCATTCTTACCGTTGGTTGTGTGCTGCAGTTTTCTATCAACCGCTGAGGCTGTGGCACATTCCTCGCTCACGGGGGACACCTCCAAGGTTTAGTGGTAGATGTGAGTGCATGAGCAAAGCAGCTCTGTGTCACACCGAGCAGTACAAACTGCCGGGCCGTTTCCCAACTCCTCCGGGCTTCTGAAATGGTGAGCTGCTCCTGGCATCGCTTCAATATCAGGTCAATGTACAGGAGTGGACGGAGCAAGCGCCAAAGTATTAACCCTTGGCATGATGGCCATGGATCCATCTCCAACAATCCAGTTCTACCTACAAAGAGCCGGGAAAGGGAGCATGACATTTCCTTAGAGCTAAAAGACAACACCCACAACCATCCCATTCCCAGCAACTTGGAAAGACTGGGGACGTCGCTCTGCGAGCACGTGAGAAGCCTGGAGATGGGCACACAAGGCGGAACCTTGGGCGGCTGACCTTTGCTTACAACTACGTCATCGGGGGAGAGCGCGGACGCAGTACCCCACTAGCAAAAATTATGCAGTCAAGATTCCCACGTTTGGGGAATTTGCAGGGGTCAGCACAACCAGAGTGCAATGGCTGAGCCTCGCCCTGGGTGAACCACCTTCTTGATCATGGTATCTCCCCTGCCAGGTAAGTATGAGGTGTACTTGCCCAGCACTGGGTGGCTGTTCCCAGACACAGCTCTTTGGCTGATGGTGCAGGAAATGGATAGTCCCAGAGTCCAATGCCTTGACTCAGGTGCTCGTTAATGCTGTGCTGTGTTCAACTTCAACCTCCAGCACACATTGGAGAGGAAACACTCGACCTTTTCACTGGCATACCTGGCTGTCATTTCCTATCGATTCAGCAACAACTGCACCTGACGGCACCAACAGCAGCTTACCCATCTCGGTGTAGCTTCCTAATACTGGAATAGAGTGTAGCAGGTAGTGGCGATAAAGGCTCAAGTGCAGTGTGTTCGGAAGGCTGCCTTTTGAGCCCCTCCACGAGCAGGGGGCCTTGCCTGGTCTATAAAAGGAGTCTGTGTCACCTGCCCGTCGGCTTACGGCCACACCACCCTGAGCACGCCCGATCTCGTCTGATCTCGGAAGCTAAGCAGGGTCGGGCCTGGTTAGTACTTGGATGGGAGACCGCCTGGGAATACCAGGTGCTGTAAGCTTTTACACTGCAGCACGCTTTTACACTGCAGCACGCTTTTACACTGCAGCACGCTTTTACACTGCAGCACGCTTTTACACTGCAGCACGCTTTTACACTGCTGCTTCCTTACAAGAAACGTGGGCTTGCAATTACGTTGACGCACGGGCACACGTTAATGTCCTTCCAGTTTCAGCCTTGCTTTGGTTTTCACAGAAAAAAAGACAACGGTGCACCGTTCCTGGTGGCACTGCAATACCAGGTCAATGCAAGGAGTGAAGAGAGCAAGCCCAAGGTTTCACCGCCCAATGCTCAAAAATGCATTTAATATTTAATCCCCATATAGAGGACATATCAGATATTAAACTGATAAGAACAGATACTACACTTGATCTTAGCCAAAAGGCCGAGAAGCGATGGCCCACCAGTGTCTGGGGCCAACTCAAGATCTTGGCGCACAAGTTACTTGTTGTGGTGCCGTGTTTCTGAAGTGCGCATAACAAAGGCTGCTGCTGCTCACCTCCACCCCCAGGTGATCTAAGTGCACCTCTGAGCCGTGACGGACAGCTGCTTGACATTTGACACACTCAAAGGGCGCAGCCATACAGCAAAGCCCACCAAAAATAACTTAAACTCTTGGACGTTCCTCTCCACGGAAGTCTTTAGTAAAAGGCGAAAGACTTGAGCATTTTGAAGAAAAACCAGAGTCAACATAGCCCCTCTCCTTGAGAGCAGCCAACGAGTCTATCCGCCAGAGTCACCACAGTCTCGGTCGGCCCGGCCGGCCACCTTGGGACAGCCTTTCTTCAACGTTTTTGGTTTGCCGGCCAATCAACCGCCCACATTTGACTGCATGTTTGGAAGCGCATTCTTACCGTTGGTTGTGTGCTGCAGTTTTCTATCAACCGCTGAGGCTGTGGCACATTCATCGCTCACGGGGGAGACCTCCAAGGTTTAGTGGTAGATGTGAGTGCATGAGCAAAGCAGCTCTGTGTCACACCGAGCAGTACAAACTGCCGGGCCGTTTCCCAACTCCTCCGGGCTTCTGAAATGGTGAGCTGCTCCTGGCATCGCTTCTATATCAGGTCAATGTACAGGAGTGGACGGAGCAAGCGCCAAAGTATTAACCCTTGGCATGATGGCCATGGATCCATCTCCAACAATCCAGTTCTACCTACAAAGAGCCGGGAAAGGGAGCATGACATTTCCTTAGAGCTAAAAGACAACACCCACAACCATCCCATTCCCAGCAACTTGGAAATACTGGGGACGTCGCTCTGCGAGCACGTGAGAAGCCTGGAGATGGGCACACAAGGCGGAACCTTGGGCGGCTGACCTTTGCTTACAACTACGTCATCGGGGGAGAGCGCGGACGCAGTACCCCACTAGCAAAAAATATGCAGTCAAGATTCCCACGTTTGGGGAATTTGCAGGGGTCAGCACAACCAGAGTGCAATGGCTGAGCCTCGCCCTGGGTGAACCACCTTCTTGATCATGGTATCTCCCCTGCCAGGTAAGTATGAGGTGTACTTGCCCAGCACTGGGTGGCTGTTCCCAGACACAGCTCTTTGGCTGATGGTGCAGGAAATGGATAGTCCCAGAGTCCAATGCCTTGACTCAGGTGCTCGTTAATGCTGTGCTGTGTTCAACTTCAACCTCCAGCACACATTGGAGAGGAAACACTCGACCTTTTCACTGGCATACCTGGCTGTCATTTCCTATCGATTCAGCAACAACTGCACCTGACGGCACCAACAGCAGCTTACCCATCTCGGTGTAGCTTCCTAATACTGGAATAGAGTGTAGCAGGTAGTGGCGATAAAGGCTCAAGTGCAGTGTGTTCGGAAGGCTGCCTTTTGAGCCCCTCCACGAGCAGGGGGCCTTGCCTGGTCTATAAAAGGAGTCTGTGTCACCTGCCCGTCGGCTTACGGCCACACCACCCTGAGCACGCCCGATCTCGTCTGATCTCGGAAGCTAAGCAGGGTCGGGCCTGGTTAGTACTTGGATGGGAGACCGCCTGGGAATACCAGGTGCTGTAAGCTTTAACACTGCAGCACGCTTTTACACTGCAGCACGCTTTTACACTGCAGCACGCTTTTACACTGCAGCACGCTTTTACACTGCTGCTTCCTTACAAGAAACGTGGGCTTGCAATTACGTTGACGCACGGGCACACGTTAATGTCCTTCCAGTTTCAGCCTTGCTTTGGTTTTCACAGAAAAAAAGAGAACGGTGCACCGTTCCTGGTGGCACTGCAATACCAGGTCAATGCAAGGAGTGAAGAGAGCAAGTCCAAGGTTTCACCGCCCAATGCTCAAAAATGCATTTAATATTTAATCCCCATATAGAGGACATATCAGATATTAAACTGATAAGAACAGATACTACACTTGATCTTAGCCAAAAGGCCGAGAAGCGATGGCCCACCAGTGTCTGGGGCCAACTCAAGATCTTGGCGCACAAGTTACTTGTTGTGGTGCCATGTTTCTGAAGTGCGCATAACAAAGGCTCCTGCTGCTCACCTCCACCCCCAGGTGATCTAAGTGCACCTCTGAGCCGTGACGGACAGCTGCTTGACATTTGACACACTCAAAGGGCGCAGCCATACAGCAAAGCCCACCAAAAATAACTTAAACTCTTGGACGTTCCTCTCCACGGAAATCTTTAGTAAAAGGCGAAAGACTTGAGCATTTTGAAGAAAAACCAGAGTCAACATAGCCCCTCTCCTTGAGAGCAGCCAAGGAGTCTATCCGCCAGAGTCACCACAGTCTCGGTCGGCCCGGCCGGCCACCTTGGGACAGCCTTTCTTCAACGTTTTTGGGTTGCCGGCCAATCAACCGCCCACATTTGACTGCATGTTTGGAAGCGCATTCTTACCGTTGGTTGTGTGCTGCAGTTTTCTATCAACCGCTGAGGCTGTGGCACATTCCTCGCTCACGGGGGACACCTCCAAGGTTTAGTGGTAGATGTGAGTGCATGAGCAAAGCAGCTCTGTGTCACACCGAGCAGTACAAACTGCCGGGCCGTTTCCCAACTCCTCCGGGCTTCTGAAATGGTGAGCTGCTCCTGGCATCGCTTCAATATCAGGTCAATGTACAGGAGTGGACGGAGCAAGCGCCAAAGTATTAACCCTTGGCATGATGGCCATGGATCCATCTCCAACAATCCAGTTCTACCTACAAAGAGCCGGGAAAGGGAGCATGACATTTCCTTAGAGCTAAAAGACAACACCCACAACCATCCCATTCCCAGCAACTTGGAAAGACTGGGGACGTCGCTCTGCGAGCACGTGAGAAGCCTGGAGATGGGCACACAAGGCGGAACCTTGGGCGGCTGACCTTTGCTTACAACTACGTCATCGGGGGAGAGCGCGGACGCAGTACCCCACTAGCAAAAATTATGCAGTCAAGATTCCCACGTTTGGGGAATTTGCAGGGGTCAGCACAACCAGAGTGCAATGGCTGAGCCTCGCCCTGGGTGAACCACCTTCTTGATCATGGTATCTCCCCTGCCAGGTAAGTATGAGGTGTACTTGCCCAGCACTGGGTGGCTGTTCCCAGACACAGCTCTTTGGCCGATGGTGCAGGAAATGGATAGTCCCAGAGTCCAATGCCTTGACTCAGGTGCTCGTTAATGCTGTGCTGTGTTCAACTTCAACCTCCAGCACACATTGGAGAGGAAACACTCGACCTTTTCACTGGCATACCTGGCTGTCATTTCCTATCGATTCAGCAACAACTGCACCTGACGGCACCAACAGCAGCTTACCCATCTCGGTGTAGCTTCCTAATACTGGAATAGAGTGTAGCAGGTAGTGGCGATAAAGGCTCAAGTGCAGTGTGTTCGGAATGCTGCCTTTTGAGCCCCTCCACGAGCAGGGGGCCTTGCCTGGTCTATAAAAGGAGTCTGTGTCACCTGCCCGTCGGCTTACGGCCACACCACCCTGAGCACGCCTGATCTCGGAAGCTAAGCAGGGTCGGGCCTGGTTAGTACTTGGATGGGAGACCGCCTGGGAATACCAGGTGCTGTAAGCTTTTACACTGCAGCACGCTTTTACACTGCTGCTTCCTTACAAGAAACATGGGCTTGCAATTACGTTGACGCACGGGCACACGTTAATGTCCTTCCAGTTTCAGCCTTGCTTTGGTTTTCACAGAAAAAAAGAGAACGGTGCACCGTTCCTGGTGGCACTGCAATACCAGGTCAATGCAAGGAGTGAAGAGAGCAAGCCCAAGGTTTCACCGCCCAATGCTCAAAAATGCATTTAATATTTAATCCCCATATAGAGGACATATCAGATATTAAACTGATAAGAACAGATACTACACTTGATCTTAGCCAAAAGGCCGAGAAGCGATGGCCCACCAGTGTCTGGGGCCAACTCAAGATCTTGGCGCACAAGTTACTTGTTGTGGTGCCATGTTTCTGAAGTGCGCATAACAAAGGCTGCTGCTGCTCACCTCCACCCCCAGGTGATCTAAGTGCACCTCTGAGCCGTGACGGACAGCTGCTTGACATTTGACACACTCAAAGAGCGCAGCCATACAGCAAAGCCCACCAAAAATAACTTAAACTCTTGGACGTTCCTCTCCACGGAAGTCTTTAGTAAAAGGCGAAAGACTTGAGCATTTTGAAGAAAAACCAGAGTCAACATAGCCCCTCTCCTTGAGAGCAGTCTCGGTCGGCCCGGCCGGCCACCTTGGGACAGCCTTTCTTCAACGTTTTTGGTTTGCCGGCCAATCAACCGCCCACATTTGACTGCATGTTTGGAAGCGCATTCTTACCGTTGGTTGTGTGCTGCAGTTTTCTATCAACCGCTGAGGCTGTGGCACATTCCTCGCTCACGGGGGACACCTCCAAGGTTTAGTGGTAGATGTGAGTGCATGAGCAAAGCAGCTCTGTGTCACACCGAGCAGTACAAACTGCCGGGCCGTTTCCCAACTCCTCCGGGCTTCTGAAAAGGTGAGCTGCTCCTGGCATCGCTTCAATATCAGGTCAATGTACAGGAGTGGACGGAGCAAGCGCCAAAGTATTAACCCTTGGCATGATGGCCATGGATCCATCTCCAACAATCCAGTTCTACCTACAAAGAGCCGGGAAAGGGAGCATGACATTTCCTTAGAGCTAAAAGACAACACCCACAACCATCCCATTCCCAGCAACTTGGAAAGACTGGGGACGTCGCTCTGCGAGCACGTGAGAAGCCTGGAGATGGGCACACAAGGCGGAACCTTGGGCGGCTGACCTTTGCTTACAACTACGTCATCGGGGGAGAGCGCGGACGCAGTACCCCACTAGCAAAAATTATGCAGTCAAGATTCCCACGTTTGGGGAATTTGCAGGGGTCAGCACAACCAGAGTGCAATGGCTGAGCCTCGCCCTGGGTGAACCACCTTCTTGATCATGGTATCTCCCCTGCCAGGTAAGTATGAGGTGTACTTGCCCAGCACTGGGTGGCTGTTCCCAGACACAGCTCTTTGGCCGATGGTGCAGGAAATGGATAGTCCCAGAGTCCAATGCCTTGACTCAGGTGCTCGTTAATGCTGTGCTGTGTTCAACTTCAACCTCCAGCACACATTGGAGAGGAAACACTCGACCTTTTCACTGGCATACCTGGCTGTCATTTCCTATCGATTCAGCAACAACTGCACCTGACGGCACCAACAGCAGCTTACCCATCTCGGTGTAGCTTCCTAATACTGGAATAGAGTGTAGCAGGTAGTGGCGATAAAGGCTCAAGTGCAGTGTGTTCGGAATGCTGCCTTTTGAGCCCCTCCACGAGCAGGGGGCCTTGCCTGGTCTATAAAAGGAGTCTGTGTCACCTGCCCGTCGGCTTACGGCCACACCACCCTGAGCACGCCTGATCTCGGAAGCTAAGCAGGGTCGGGCCTGGTTAGTACTTGGATGGGAGACCGCCTGGGAATACCAGGTGCTGTAAGCTTTTACACTGCAGCACGCTTTTACACTGCTGCTTCCTTACAAGAAACATGGGCTTGCAATTACGTTGACGCACGGGCACACGTTAATGTCCTTCCAGTTTCAGCCTTGCTTTGGTTTTCACAGAAAAAAAGAGAACGGTGCACCGTTCCTGGTGGCACTGCAATACCAGGTCAATGCAAGGAGTGAAGAGAGCAAGCCCAAGGTTTCACCGCCCAATGCTCAAAAATGCATTTAATATTTAATCCCCATATAGAGGACATATCAGATATTAAACTGATAAGAACAGATACTACACTTGATCTTAGCCAAAAGGCCGAGAAGCGATGGCCCACCAGTGTCTGGGGCCAACTCAAGATCTTGGCGCACAAGTTACTTGTTGTGGTGCCATGTTTCTGAAGTGCGCATAACAAAGGCTGCTGCTGCTCACCTCCACCCCCAGGTGATCTAAGTGCACCTCTGAGCCGTGACGGACAGCTGCTTGACATTTGACACACTCAAAGAGCGCAGCCATACAGCAAAGCCCACCAAAAATAACTTAAACTCTTGGACGTTCCTCTCCACGGAAGTCTTTAGTAAAAGGCGAAAGACTTGAGCATTTTGAAGAAAAACCAGAGTCAACATAGCCCCTCTCGTTGAGAGCAGTCTCGGTCGGCCCGGCCGGCCACCTTGGGACAGCCTTTCTTCAACGTTTTTGGTTTGCCGGCCAATCAACCGCCCACATTTGACTGCATGTTTGGAAGCGCATTCTTACCGTTGGTTGTGTGCTGCAGTTTTCTATCAACCGCTGAGGCTGTGGCACATTCCTCGCTCACGGGGGACACCTCCAAGGTTTAGTGGTAGATGTGAGTGCATGAGCAAAGCAGCTCTGTGTCACACCGAGCAGTACAAACTGCCGGGCCGTTTCCCAACTCCTCCGGGCTTCTGAAAAGGTGAGCTGCTCCTGGCATCGCTTCAATATCAGGTCAATGTACAGGAGTGGACGGAGCAAGCGCCAAAGTATTAACCCTTGGCATGATGGCCATGGATCCATCTCCAACAATCCAGTTCTACCTACAAAGAGCCGGGAAAGGGAGCATGACATTTCCTTAGAGCTAAAAGACAACACCCACAACCATCCCATTCCCAGCAACTTGGAAAGACTGGGGACGTCGCTCTGCGAGCACGTGAGAAGCCTGGAGATGGGCACACAAGGCGGAACCTTGGGCGGCTGACCTTTGCTTACAACTACGTCATCGGGGGAGAGCGCGGACGCAGTACCCCACTAGCAAAAAATATGCAGTCAAGATTCCCACGTTTGGGGAATTTGCAGGGGTCAGCACAACCAGAGCGCAATGGCTGAGCCTCGCCCTGGGTGAACCACCTTCTTGATCATGGTATCTCCCCTGCCAGGTAAGTATGAGGTGTACTTGCCCAGCACTGGGTGGCTGTTCCCAGACACAGCTCTTTGGCTGATGGTGCAGGAAATGGATAGTCCCAGAGTCCAATGCCTTGACTCAGGTGCTCGTTAATGCTGTGCTGTGTTCAACTTCAACCTCCAGCACACATTGGAGAGGAAACACTCGACCTTTTCACTGGCATACCTGGCTGTCATTTCCTATCGATTCAGCAACAACTGCACCTGACGGCACCAACAGCAGCTTACCCATCTCGGTGTAGCTTCCTAATACTGGAATAGAGTGTAGCAGGTAGTGGCGATAAAGGCTCAAGTGCAGTGTGTTCGGAAGGCTGCCTTTTGAGCCCCTCCACGAGCAGGGGGCCTTGCCTGGTCTATAAAAGGAGTCTGTGTCACCTGCCCGTCGGCTTACGGCCACACCACCCTGAGCACGCCTGATCTCTGAAGCTAAGCAGGGTCGGGCCTGGTTAGTACTTGGATGGGAGACCGCCTGGGAATACCAGGTGCTGTAAGCTTTTACACTGCAGCACGCTTTTACACTGCTGCTTCCTTACAAGAAACATGGGCTTGCAATTACGTTGACGCACGGGCACACGTTAATGTCCTTCCAGTTTCAGCCTTGCTTTGGTTTTCACAGAAAAAAAGAGAACGGTGCACCGTTCCTGGTGGCACTGCAATACCAGGTCAATGCAAGGAGTGAAGAGAGCAAGCCCAAGGTTTCACCGCCCAATGCTCAAAAATGCATTTAATATTTAATCCCCATATAGAGGACATATCAGATATTAAACTGATAAGAACAGATACTACACTTGATCTTAGCCAAAAGGCCGAGAAGCGATGGCCCACCAGTGTCTGGGGCCAACTCAAGATATTGGCGCACAAGTTACTTGTTGTGGTGCCATGTTTCTGAAGTGCGCATAACAAAGGCTGCTGCTGCTCACCTCCACCCCCAGGTGATCTAAGTGCACCTCTGAGCCGTGACGGACAGCTGCTTGACATTTGACACACTCAAAGAGCGCAGCCATACAGCAAAGCCCACCAAAAATAACTTAAACTCTTGGACGTTCCTCTCCACGGAAGTCTTTAGTAAAAGGCGAAAGACTTGAGCATTTTGAAGAAAAACCAGAGTCAACATAGCCCCTCTCCTTGAGAGCAGTCTCGGTCGGCCCGGCCGGCCACCTTGGGACAGCCTTTCTTCAACGTTTTTGGTTTGCCGGCCAATCAACCGCCCACATTTGACTGCATGTTTGGAAGCGCATTCTTACCGTTGGTTGTGTGCTGCAGTTTTCTATCAACCGCTGAGGCTGTGGCACATTCCTCGCTCACGGGGGACACCTCCAAGGTTTAGTGGTAGATGTGAGTGCATGAGCAAAGCAGCTCTGTGTCACACCGAGCAGTACAAACTGCCGGGCCGTTTCCCAACTCCTCCGGGCTTCTGAAATGGTGAGCTGCTCCTGGCATCGCTTCAATATCAGGTCAATGTACAGGAGTGGACGGAGCAAGCGCCAAAGTATTAACCCTTGGCATGATGGCCATGGATCCATCTCCAACAATCCAGTTCTACCTACAAAGAGCCGGGAAAGGGAGTATGACATTTCCTTAGAGCTAAAAGACAACACCCACAACCATCCCATTCCCAGCAACTTGGAAAGACTGGGGACGTCGCTCTGCGAGCACGTGAGAAGCCTGGAGATGGGCACACAAGGCGGAACCTTGGGCGGCTGACCTTTGCTTACAACTACGTCATCGGGGGAGAGCGCGGACGCAGTACCCCACTAGCAAAAATTATGCAGTCAAGATTCCCACGTTTGGGGAATTTGCAGGGGTCAGCACAACCAGAGTGCAATGGCTGAGCCTCGCCCTGGGTGAACCACCTTCTTGATCATGGTATCTCCCCTGCCAGGTAAGTATGAGGTGTACTTGCCCAGCACTGGGTGGCTGTTCCCAGACACAGCTCTTTGGCTGATGGTGCAGGAAATGGATAGTCCCAGAGTCCAATGCCTTGACTCAGGTGCTCGTTAATGCTGTGCTGTGTTCAACTTCAACCTCCAGCACACATTGGAGAGGAAACACTCGACCTTTTCACTGGCATACCTGGCTGTCATTTCCTATCGATTCAGCAACAACTGCACCTGACGGCACCAACAGCAGCTTACCCATCTCGGTGTAGCTTCCTAATACTGGAATAGAGTGTAGCAGGTAGTGGCGATAAAGGCTCAAGTGCAGTGTGTTCGGAATGCTGCCTTTTGAGCCCCTCCACGAGCAGGGGGCCTTGCCTGGTCTATAAAAGGAGTCTGTGTCACCTGCCCGTCGGCTTACGGCCACACCACCCTGAGCACGCCTGATCTCGGAAGCTAAGCAGGGTCGGGCCTGGTTAGTACTTGGATGGGAGACCGCCTGGGAATACCAGGTGCTGTAAGCTTTTACACTGCAGCACGCTTTTACACTGCTGCTTCCTTACAAGAAACATGGGCTTGCAATTACGTTGACGCACGGGCACACGTTAATGTCCTTCCAGTTTCAGCCTTGCTTTGGTTTTCACAGAAAAAAAGAGAACGGTGCACCGTTCCTGGTGGCACTGCAATACCAGGTCAATGCAAGGAGTGAAGAGAGCAAGCCCAAGGTTTCACCGCCCAATGCTCAAAAATGCATTTAATATTTAATCCCCATATAGAGGACATATCAGATATTAAACTGATAAGAACAGATACTACACTTGATCTTAGCCAAAAGGCCGAGAAGCGATGGCCCACCAGTGTCTGGGGCCAACTCAAGATCTTGGCGCACAAGTTACTTGTTGTGGTGCCATGTTTCTGAAGTGCGCATAACAAAGGCTGCTGCTGCTCACCTCCACCCCCAGGTGATCTAAGTGCACCTCTGAGCCGTGACGGACAGCTGCTTGACATTTGACACACTCAAAGAGCGCAGCCATACAGCAAAGCCCACCAAAAATAACTTAAACTCTTGGACGTTCCTCTCCACGGAAGTCTTTAGTAAAAGGCGAAAGACTTGAGCATTTTGAAGAAAAACCAGAGTCAACATAGCCCCTCTCCTTGAGAGCAGTCTCGGTCGGCCCGGCCGGCCACCTTGGGACAGCCTTTCTTCAACGTTTTTGGTTTGCCGGCCAATCAACCGCCCACATTTGACTGCATGTTTGGAAGCGCATTCTTACCGTTGGTTGTGTGCTGCAGTTTTCTATCAACCGCTGAGGCTGTGGCACATTCCTCGCTCACGGGGGACACCTCCAAGGTTTAGTGGTAGATGTGAGTGCATGAGCAAAGCAGCTCTGTGTCACACCGAGCAGTACAAACTGCCGGGCCGTTTCCCAACTCCTCCGGGCTTCTGAAATGGTGAGCTGCTCCTGGCATCGCTTCAATATCAGGTCAATGTACAGGAGTGGACGGAGCAAGCGCCAAAGTATTAACCCTTGGCATGATGGCCATGGATCCATCTCCAACAATCCAGTTCTACCTACAAAGAGCCGGGAAAGGGAGCATGACATTTCCTTAGAGCTAAAAGACAACACCCACAACCATCCCATTCCCAGCAACTTGGAAAGACTGGGGACGTCGCTCTGCGAGCACGTGAGAAGCCTGGAGATGGGCACACAAGGCGGAACCTTGGGCGGCTGACCTTTGCTTACAACTACGTCATCGGGGGAGAGCGCGGACGCAGTACCCCACTAGCAAAAATTATGCAGTCAAGATTCCCACGTTTGGGGAATTTGCAGGGGTCAGCACAACCAGAGTGCAATGGCTGAGCCTCGCCCTGGGTGAACCACCTTCTTGATCATGGTATCTCCCCTGCCAGGTAAGTATGAGGTGTACTTGCCCAGCACTGGGTGGCTGTTCCCAGACACAGCTCTTTGGCTGATGGTGCAGGAAATGGATAGTCCCAGAGTCCAATGCCTTGACTCAGGTGCTCGTTAATGCTGTGCTGTGTTCAACTTCAACCTCCAGCACACATTGGAGAGGAAACACTCGACCTTTTCACTGGCATACCTGGCTGTCATTTCCTATCGATTCAGCAACAACTGCACCTGACGGCACCAACAGCAGCTTACCCATCTCGGTGTAGCTTCCTAATACTGGAATAGAGTGTAGCAGGTAGTGGCGATAAAGGCTCAAGTGCAGTGTGTTCGGAATGCTGCCTTTTGAGCCCCTCCACGAGCAGGGGGCCTTGCCTGGTCTATAAAAGGAGTCTGTGTCACCTGCCCGTCGGCTTACGGCCACACCACCCTGAGCACGCCTGATCTCGGAAGCTAAGCAGGGTCGGGCCTGGTTAGTACTTGGATGGGAGACCGCCTGGGAATACCAGGTGCTGTAAGCTTTTACACTGCAGCACGCTTTTACACTGCTGCTTCCTTACAAGAAACATGGGCTTGCAATTACGTTGACGCACGGGCACACGTTAATGTCCTTCCAGTTTCAGCCTTGCTTTGGTTTTCACAGAAAAAAAGAGAACGGTGCACCGTTCCTGGTGGCACTGCAATACCAGGTCAATGCAAGGAGTGAAGAGAGCAAGCCCAAGGTTTCACCGCCCAATGCTCAAAAATGCATTTAATATTTAATCCCCATATAGAGGACATATCAGATATTAAACTGATAAGAACAGATACTACACTTGATCTTAGCCAAAAGGCCGAGAAGCGATGGCCCACCAGTGTCTGGGGCCAACTCAAGATCTTGGCGCACAAGTTACTTGTTGTGGTGCCATGTTTCTGAAGTGCGCATAACAAAGGCTGCTGCTGCTCACCTCCACCCCCAGGTGATCTAAGTGCACCTCTGAGCCGTGACGGACAGCTGCTTGACATTTGACACACTCAAAGAGCGCAGCCATACAGCAAAGCCCACCAAAAATAACTTAAACTCTTGGACGTTCCTCTCCACGGAAGTCTTTAGTAAAAGGCGAAAGACTTGAGCATTTTGAAGAAAAACCAGAGTCAACATAGCCCCTCTCCTTGAGAGCAGTCTCGGTCGGCCCGGCCGGCCACCTTGGGACAGCCTTTCTTCAACGTTTTTGGTTTGCCGGCCAATCAACCGCCCACATTTGACTGCATGTTTGGAAGCGCATTCTTACCGTTGGTTGTGTGCTGCAGTTTTCTATCAACCGCTGAGGCTGTGGCACATTCCTCGCTCACGGGGGACACCTCCAAGGTTTAGTGGTAGATGTGAGTGCATGAGCAAAGCAGCTCTGTGTCACACCGAGCAGTACAAACTGCCGGGCCGTTTCCCAACTCCTCCGGGCTTCTGAAATGGTGAGCTGCTCCTGGCATCGCTTCAATATCAGGTCAATGTACAGGAGTGGACGGAGCAAGCGCCAAAGTATTAACCCTTGGCATGATGGCCATGGATCCATCTCCAACAATCCAGTTCTACCTACAAAGAGCCGGGAAAGGGAGCATGACATTTCCTTAGAGCTAAAAGACAACACCCACAACCATCCCATTCCCAGCAACTTGGAAAGACTGGGGACGTCGCTCTGCGAGCACGTGAGAAGCCTGGAGATGGGCACACAAGGCGGAACCTTGGGCGGCTGACCTTTGCTTACAACTACGTCATCGGGGGAGAGCGCGGACGCAGTACCCCACTAGCAAAAATTATGCAGTCAAGATTCCCACGTTTGGGGAATTTGCAGGGGTCAGCACAACCAGAGTGCAATGGCTGAGCCTCGCCCTGGGTGAACCACCTTCTTGATCATGGTATCTCCCCTGCCAGGTAAGTATGAGGTGTACTTGCCCAGCACTGGGTGGCTGTTCCCAGACACAGCTCTTTGGCTGATGGTGCAGGAAATGGATAGTCCCAGAGTCCAATGCCTTGACTCAGGTGCTCGTTAATGCTGTGCTGTGTTCAACTTCAACCTCCAGCACACATTGGAGAGGAAACACTCGACCTTTTCACTGGCATACCTGGCTGTCATTTCCTATCGATTCAGCAACAACTGCACCTGACGGCACCAACAGCAGCTTACCCATCTCGGTGTAGCTTCCTAATACTGGAATAGAGTGTAGCAGGTAGTGGCGATAAAGGCTCAAGTGCAGTGTGTTCGGAATGCTGCCTTTTGAGCCCCTCCACGAGCAGGGGGCCTTGCCTGGTCTATAAAAGGAGTCTGTGTCACCTGCCCGTCGGCTTACGGCCACACCACCCTGAGCACGCCTGATCTCGGAAGCTAAGCAGGGTCGGGCCTGGTTAGTACTTGGATGGGAGACCGCCTGGGAATACCAGGTGCTGTAAGCTTTTACACTGCAGCACGCTTTTACACTGCTGCTTCCTTACAAGAAACATGGGCTTGCAATTACGTTGACGCACGGGCACACGTTAATGTCCTTCCAGTTTCAGCCTTGCTTTGGTTTTCACAGAAAAAAAGAGAACGGTGCACCGTTCCTGGTGGCACTGCAATACCAGGTCAATGCAAGGAGTGAAGAGAGCAAGCCCAAGGTTTCACCGCCCAATGCTCAAAAATGCATTTAATATTTAATCCCCATATAGAGGACATATCAGATATTAAACTGATAAGAACAGATACTACACTTGATCTTAGCCAAAAGGCCGAGAAGCGATGGCCCACCAGTGTCTGGGGCCAACTCAAGATCTTGGCGCACAAGTTACTTGTTGTGGTGCCATGTTTCTGAAGTGCGCATAACAAAGGCTGCTGCTGCTCACCTCCACCCCCAGGTGATCTAAGTGCACCTCTGAGCCGTGACGGACAGCTGCTTGACATTTGACACACTCAAAGAGCGCAGCCATACAGCAAAGCCCACCAAAAATAACTTAAACTCTTGGACGTTCCTCTCCACGGAAGTCTTTAGTAAAAGGCGAAAGACTTGAGCATTTTGAAGAAAAACCAGAGTCAACATAGCCCCTCTCCTTGAGAGCAGTCTCGGTCGGCCCGGCCGGCCACCTTGGGACAGCCTTTCTTCAACGTTTTTGGTTTGCCGGCCAATCAACCGCCCACATTTGACTGCATGTTTGGAAGCGCATTCTTACCGTTGGTTGTGTGCTGCAGTTTTCTATCAACCGCTGAGGCTGTGGCACATTCCTCGCTCACGGGGGACACCTCCAAGGTTTAGTGGTAGATGTGAGTGCATGAGCAAAGCAGCTCTGTGTCACACCGAGCAGTACAAACTGCCGGGCCGTTTCCCAACTCCTCCGGGCTTCTGAAATGGTGAGCTGCTCCTGGCATCGCTTCAATATCAGGTCAATGTACAGGAGTGGACGGAGCAAGCGCCAAAGTATTAACCCTTGGCATGATGGCCATGGATCCATCTCCAACAATCCAGTTCTACCTACAAAGAGCCGGGAAAGGGAGCATGACATTTCCTTAGAGCTAAAAGACAACACCCACAACCATCCCATTCCCAGCAACTTGGAAAGACTGGGGACGTCGCTCTGCGAGCACGTGAGAAGCCTGGAGATGGGCACACAAGGCGGAACCTTGGGCGGCTGACCTTTGCTTACAACTACGTCATCGGGGGAGAGCGCGGACGCAGTACCCCACTAGCAAAAATTATGCAGTCAAGATTCCCACGTTTGGGGAATTTGCAGGGGTCAGCACAACCAGAGTGCAATGGCTGAGCCTCGCCCTGGGTGAACCACCTTCTTGATCATGGTATCTCCCCTGCCAGGTAAGTATGAGGTGTACTTGCCCAGCACTGGGTGGCTGTTCCCAGACACAGCTCTTTGGCTGATGGTGCAGGAAATGGATAGTCCCAGAGTCCAATGCCTTGACTCAGGTGCTCGTTAATGCTGTGCTGTGTTCAACTTCAACCTCCAGCACACATTGGAGAGGAAACACTCGACCTTTTCACTGGCATACCTGGCTGTCATTTCCTATCGATTCAGCAACAACTGCACCTGACGGCACCAACAGCAGCTTACCCATCTCGGTGTAGCTTCCTAATACTGGAATAGAGTGTAGCAGGTAGTGGCGATAAAGGCTCAAGTGCAGTGTGTTCGGAATGCTGCCTTTTGAGCCCCTCCACGAGCAGGGGGCCTTGCCTGGTCTATAAAAGGAGTCTGTGTCACCTGCCCGTCGGCTTACGGCCACACCACCCTGAGCACGCCTGATCTCGGAAGCTAAGCAGGGTCGGGCCTGGTTAGTACTTGGATGGGAGACCGCCTGGGAATACCAGGTGCTGTAAGCTTTTACACTGCAGCACGCTTTTACACTGCTGCTTCCTTACAAGAAACATGGGCTTGCAATTACGTTGACGCACGGGCACACGTTAATGTCCTTCCAGTTTCAGCCTTGCTTTGGTTTTCACAGAAAAAAAGAGAACGGTGCACCGTTCCTGGTGGCACTGCAATACCAGGTCAATGCAAGGAGTGAAGAGAGCAAGCCCAAGGTTTCACCGCCCAATGCTCAAAAATGCATTTAATATTTAATCCCCATATAGAGGACATATCAGATATTAAACTGATAAGAACAGATACTACACTTGATCTTAGCCAAAAGGCCGAGAAGCGATGGCCCACCAGTGTCTGGGGCCAACTCAAGATCTTGGCGCACAAGTTACTTGTTGTGGTGCCATGTTTCTGAAGTGCGCATAACAAAGGCTGCTGCTGCTCACCTCCACCCCCAGGTGATCTAAGTGCACCTCTGAGCCGTGACGGACAGCTGCTTGACATTTGACACACTCAAAGAGCGCAGCCATACAGCAAAGCCCACCAAAAATAACTTAAACTCTTGGACGTTCCTCTCCACGGAAGTCTTTAGTAAAAGGCGAAAGACTTGAGCATTTTGAAGAAAAACCAAATCAACATAGCCCCTCTCCTTGAGAGCAGTCTCGGTCGGCCCGGCCGGCCACCTTGGGACAGCCTTTCTTCAACGTTTTTGGTTTGCCGGCCAATCAACCGCCCACATTTGACTGCATGTTTGGAAGCGCATTCTTACCGTTGGTTGTGTGCTGCAGTTTTCTATCAACCGCTGAGGCTGTGGCACATTCCTCGCTCACGGGGGACACCTCCAAGGTTTAGTGGTAGATGTGAGTGCATGAGCAAAGCAGCTCTGTGTCACACCGAGCAGTACAAACTGCCGGGCCGTTTCCCAACTCCTCCGGGCTTCTGAAATGGTGAGCTGCTCCTGGCATCGCTTCAATATCAGGTCAATGTACAGGAGTGGACGGAGCAAGCGCCAAAGTATTAACCCTTGGCATGATGGCCATGGATCCATCTCCAACAATCCAGTTCTACCTACAAAGAGCCGGGAAAGGGAGCATGACATTTCCTTAGAGCTAAAAGACAACACCCACAACCATCCCATTCCCAGCAACTTGGAAAGACTGGGGACGTCGCTCTGCGAGCACGTGAGAAGCCTGGAGATGGGCACACAAGGCGGAACCTTGGGCGGCTGACCTTTGCTTACAACTACGTCATCGGGGGAGAGCGCGGACGCAGTACCCCACTAGCAAAAATTATGCAGTCAAGATTCCCACGTTTGGGGAATTTGCAGGGGTCAGCACAACCAGAGTGCAATGGCTGAGCCTCGCCCTGGGTGAACCACCTTCTTGATCATGGTATCTCCCCTGCCAGGTAAGTATGAGGTGTACTTGCCCAGCACTGGGTGGCTGTTCCCAGACACAGCTCTTTGGCTGATGGTGCAGGAAATGGATAGTCCCAGAGTCCAATGCCTTGACTCAGGTGCTCGTTAATGCTGTGCTGTGTTCAACTTCAACCTCCAGCACACATTGGAGAGGAAACACTCGACCTTTTCACTGGCATACCTGGCTGTCATTTCCTATCGATTCAGCAACAACTGCACCTGACGGCACCAACAGCAGCTTACCCATCTCGGTGTAGCTTCCTAATACTGGAATAGAGTGTAGCAGGTAGTGGCGATAAAGGCTCAAGTGCAGTGTGTTCGGAATGCTGCCTTTTGAGCCCCTCCACGAGCAGGGGGCCTTGCCTGGTCTATAAAAGGAGTCTGTGTCACCTGCCCGTCGGCTTACGGCCACACCACCCTGAGCACGCCTGATCTCGGAAGCTAAGCAGGGTCGGGCCTGGTTAGTACTTGGATGGGAGACCGCCTGGGAATACCAGGTGCTGTAAGCTTTTACACTGCAGCACGCTTTTACACTGCTGCTTCCTTACAAGAAACATGGGCTTGCAATTACGTTGACGCACGGGCACACGTTAATGTCCTTCCAGTTTCAGCCTTGCTTTGGTTTTCACAGAAAAAAAGAGAACGGTGCACCGTTCCTGGTGGCACTGCAATACCAGGTCAATGCAAGGAGTGAAGAGAGCAAGCCCAAGGTTTCACCGCCCAATGCTCAAAAATGCATTTAATATTTAATCCCCATATAGAGGACATATCAGATATTAAACTGATAAGAACAGATACTACACTTGATCTTAGCCAAAAGGCCGAGAAGCGATGGCCCACCAGTGTCTGGGGCCAACTCAAGATCTTGGCGCACAAGTTACTTGTTGTGGTGCCATGTTTCTGAAGTGCGCATAACAAAGGCTGCTGCTGCTCACCTCCACCCCCAGGTGATCTAAGTGCACCTCTGAGCCGTGACGGACAGCTGCTTGACATTTGACACACTCAAAGAGCGCAGCCATACAGCAAAGCCCACCAAAAATAACTTAAACTCTTGGACGTTCCTCTCCACGGAAGTCTTTAGTAAAAGGCGAAAGACTTGAGCATTTTGAAGAAAAACCAGAGTCAACATAGCCCCTCTCCTTGAGAGCAGTCTCGGTCGGCCCGGCCGGCCACCTTGGGACAGCCTTTCTTCAACGTTTTTGGTTTGCCGGCCAATCAACCGCCCACATTTGACTGCATGTTTGGAAGCGCATTCTTACCGTTGGTTGTGTGCTGCAGTTTTCTATCAACCGCTGAGGCTGTGGCACATTCCTCGCTCACGGGGGACACCTCCAAGGTTTAGTGGTAGATGTGAGTGCATGAGCAAAGCAGCTCTGTGTCACACCGAGCAGTACAAACTGCCGGGCCGTTTCCCAACTCCTCCGGGCTTCTGAAATGGTGAGCTGCTCCTGGCATCGCTTCAATATCAGGTCAATGTACAGGAGTGGACGGAGCAAGCGCCAAAGTATTAACCCTTGGCATGATGGCCATGGATCCATCTCCAACAATCCAGTTCTACCTACAAAGAGCCGGGAAAGGGAGCATGACATTTCCTTAGAGCTAAAAGACAACACCCACAACCATCCCATTCCCAGCAACTTGGAAAGACTGGGGACGTCGCTCTGCGAGCACGTGAGAAGCCTGGAGATGGGCACACAAGGCGGAACCTTGGGCGGCTGACCTTTGCTTACAACTACGTCATCGGGGGAGAGCGCGGACGCAGTACCCCACTAGCAAAAATTATGCAGTCAAGATTCCCACGTTTGGGGAATTTGCAGGGGTCAGCACAACCAGAGTGCAATGGCTGAGCCTCGCCCTGGGTGAACCACCTTCTTGATCATGGTATCTCCCCTGCCAGGTAAGTATGAGGTGTACTTGCCCAGCACTGGGTGGCTGTTCCCAGACACAGCTCTTTGGCTGATGGTGCAGGAAATGGATAGTCCCAGAGTCCAATGCCTTGACTCAGGTGCTCGTTAATGCTGTGCTGTGTTCAACTTCAACCTCCAGCACACATTGGAGAGGAAACACTCGACCTTTTCACTGGCATACCTGGCTGTCATTTCCTATCGATTCAGCAACAACTGCACCTGACGGCACCAACAGCAGCTTACCCATCTCGGTGTAGCTTCCTAATACTGGAATAGAGTGTAGCAGGTAGTGGCGATAAAGGCTCAAGTGCAGTGTGTTCGGAATGCTGCCTTTTGAGCCCCTCCACGAGCAGGGGGCCTTGCCTGGTCTATAAAAGGAGTCTGTGTCACCTGCCCGTCGGCTTACGGCCACACCACCCTGAGCACGCCTGATCTCGGAAGCTAAGCAGGGTCGGGCCTGGTTAGTACTTGGATGGGAGACCGCCTGGGAATACCAGGTGCTGTAAGCTTTTACACTGCAGCACGCTTTTACACTGCTGCTTCCTTACAAGAAACATGGGCTTGCAATTACGTTGACGCACGGGCACACGTTAATGTCCTTCCAGTTTCAGCCTTGCTTTGGTTTTCACAGAAAAAAAGAGAACGGTGCACCGTTCCTGGTGGCACTGCAATACCAGGTCAATGCAAGGAGTGAAGAGAGCAAGCCCAAGGTTTCACCGCCCAATGCTCAAAAATGCATTTAATATTTAATCCCCATATAGAGGACATATCAGATATTAAACTGATAAGAACAGATACTACACTTGATCTTAGCCAAAAGGCCGAGAAGCGATGGCCCACCAGTGTCTGGGGCCAACTCAAGATCTTGGCGCACAAGTTACTTGTTGTGGTGCCATGTTTCTGAAGTGCGCATAACAAAGGCTGCTGCTGCTCACCTCCACCCCCAGGTGATCTAAGTGCACCTCTGAGCCGTGACGGACAGCTGCTTGACATTTGACACACTCAAAGAGCGCAGCCATACAGCAAAGCCCACCAAAAATAACTTAAACTCTTGGACGTTCCTCTCCACGGAAGTCTTTAGTAAAAGGCGAAAGACTTGAGCATTTTGAAGAAAAACCAGAGTCAACATAGCCCCTCTCCTTGAGAGCAGTCTCGGTCGGCCCGGCCGGCCACCTTGGGACAGCCTTTCTTCAACGTTTTTGGTTTGCCGGCCAATCAACCGCCCACATTTGACTGCATGTTTGGAAGCGCATTCTTACCGTTGGTTGTGTGCTGCAGTTTTCTATCAACCGCTGAGGCTGTGGCACATTCCTCGCTCACGGGGGACACCTCCAAGGTTTAGTGGTAGATGTGAGTGCATGAGCAAAGCAGCTCTGTGTCACACCGAGCAGTACAAACTGCCGGGCCGTTTCCCAACTCCTCCGGGCTTCTGAAATGGTGAGCTGCTCCTGGCATCGCTTCAATATCAGGTCAATGTACAGGAGTGGACGGAGCAAGCGCCAAAGTATTAACCCTTGGCATGATGGCCATGGATCCATCTCCAACAATCCAGTTCTACCTACAAAGAGCCGGGAAAGGGAGTATGACATTTCCTTAGAGCTAAAAGACAACACCCACAACCATCCCATTCCCAGCAACTTGGAAAGACTGGGGACGTCGCTCTGCGAGCACGTGAGAAGCCTGGAGATGGGCACACAAGGCGGAACCTTGGGCGGCTGACCTTTGCTTACAACTACGTCATCGGGGGAGAGCGTGGACGCAGTACCCCACTAGCAAAAATTATGCAGTCAAGATTCCCACGTTTGGGGAATTTGCAGGGGTCAGCACAACCAGAGTGCAATGGCTGAGCCTCGCCCTGGGTGAACCACCTTCTTGATCATGGTATCTCCCCTGCCAGGTAAGTATGAGGTGTACTTGCCCAGCACTGGGTGGCTGTTCCCAGACACAGCTCTTTGGCTGATGGTGCAGGAAATGGATAGTCCCAGAGTCCAATGCCTTGACTCAGGTGCTCGTTAATGCTGTGCTGTGTTCAACTTCAACCTCCAGCACACATTGGAGAGGAAACACTCGACCTTTTCACTGGCATACCTGGCTGTCATTTCCTATCGATTCAGCAACAACTGCACCTGACAGCACCAACAGCAGCTTACCCATCTCGGTGTAGCTTCCTAATACTGGAATAGAGTGTAGCAGGTAGTGGCGATAAAGGCTCAAGTGCAGTGTGTTCGGAAGGCTGCCTTTTGAGCCACTCCACGAGCAGGGGGCCTTGCCTGGTCTATAAAAGGAGACTGTGTCACCTGCCCGTTGGCTTACGGCCACACCACCCTGAGCACGCCCGATCTCGTCTGATCTCGGAAGCTAAGCAGGGTCGGGCCTGGTTAGTACTTGGATGGGAGACCGCCTGGGAATACCAGGTGCTGTAAGCTTTTACACTGCAGCACGCTTTTACACTGCAGCACGCTTTTACACTGCAGCACGCTTTTACACTGCTGCTTCCTTACAAGAAACGTGGGCTTGCAATTACGTTGACGCACGGGCACACGTTAATGTCCTTCCAGTTTCAGCCTTGCTTTGGTTTTCACAGAAAAAAAGAGAACGGTGCACCGTTCCTGGTGGCACTGCAATACCAGGTCAATGCAAGGAGTGAAGAGAGCAAGTCCAAGGTTTCACCGCCCAATGCTCAAAAATGCATTTAATATTTAATCCCCATATAGAGGACATATCAGATATTAAACTGATAAGAACAGATACTACACTTGATCTTAGCCAAAAGGCCGAGAAGCGATGGCCCACCAGTGTCTGGGGCCAACTCAAGATCTTGGCGCACAAGTTACTTGTTGTGGTGCCATGTTTCTGAAGTGCGCATAACAAAGGCTGCTGCTGCTCACCTCCACCCCCAGGTGATCTAAGTGCACCTCTGAGCCGTGACGGACAGCTGCTTGACATTTGACACACTCAAAGGGCGCAGCCATACAGCAAAGCCCACCAAAAATAACTTAAACTCTTGGACGTTCCTCTCCACGGAAGTCTTTAGTAAAAGGCAAAAGACTTGAGCATTTTGAAGAAAAACCAGAGTCAACATAGCCCCTCTCCTTGAGAGCAGCCAAGGAGTCTATCCGCCAGAGTCACCACAGTCTCGGTCGGCCCGGCCGGCCACCTTGGGACAGCCTTTCTTCAACGTTTTTGGTTTGCCGGCCAATCAACCGCCCACATTTGACTGCATGTTTGGAAGCGCATTCTTACCGTTGGTTGTGTGCTGCAGTTTTCTATCAACCGCTGAGGCTGTGGCACATTCCTCGCTCACGGGGGACACCTCCAAGGTTTAGTGGTAGATGTGAGTGCATGAGCAAAGCAGCTCTGTGTCACACCGAGCAGTACAAACTGCCGGGCCGTTTCCCAACTCCTCCGGGCTTCTGAAATGGTGAGCTGCTCCTGGCATCGCTTCAATATCAGGTCAATGTACAGGAGTGGACGGAGCAAGCGCCAAAGTATTAACCCTTGGCATGATGGCCATGGATCCATCTCCAACAATCCAGTTCTACCTACAAAGAGCCGGGAAAGGGAGCATGACATTTCCTTAGAGCTAAAAGACAACACCCACAACCATCCCATTCCCAGCAACTTGGAAATACTGGGGACGTCGCTCTGCGAGCACGTGAGAAGCCTGGAGATGGGCACACAAGGCGGAACCTTGGGCGGCTTACCTTTGCTTACAACTACGTCATCGGGGGAGAGCGCGGACGCAGTACCCCACTAGCAAAAAATATGCAGTCAAGATTCCCACGTTTGGGGAATTTGCAGGGGTCAGCACAACCAGAGTGCAATGGCTGAGCCTCGCCCTGGGTGAACCACCTTCTTGATCATGGTATCTCCCCTGCCAGGTAAGTATGAGGTGTACTTGCCCAGCACTGGGTGGCTGTTCCCAGACACAGCTCTTTGGCTGATGGTGCAGGAAATGGATAGTCCCAGAGTCCAATGCCTTGACTCAGGTGCTCGTTAATGCTGTGCTGTGTTCAACTTCAACCTCCAGCACACATTGGAGAGGAAACACTCGACCTTTTCACTGGCATACCTGGCTGTCATTTCCTATCGATTCAGCAACAACTGCACCTGACGGCACCAACAGCAGCTTACCCATCTCGGTGTAGCTTCCTAATACTGGAATAGAGTGTAGCAGGTAGTGGCGATAAAGGCTCAAGTGCAGTGTGTTCGGAAGGCTGCCTTTTGAGCCACTCCACGAGCAGGGGGCCTTGCCTGGTCTATAAAAGGAGACTGTGTCACCTGCCCGTTGGCTTACGGCCACACCACCCTGAGCACGCCCGATCTCGTCTGATCTCGGAAGCTAAGCAGGGTCGGGCCTGGTTAGTACTTGGATGGGACACCGCCTGGGAATACCAGGTGCTGTAAGCTTTTACACTGCAGCACGCTTTTACACTGCAGCACGCTTTTACACTGCAGCACGCTTTTACACTGCAGCACGCTTTTACACTGCTGCTTCCTTACAAGAAACGTGGGCTTGCAATTACGTTGACACACGGGCACACGTTAATGTCCTTCCAATTTCAGCCTTGCTTTGGTTTTCACAGAAAAAAAGAGAACGGTGCACCGTTCCTGGTGGCACTGCAATACCAGGTCAATGCAAGGAGTGAAGAGAGCAAGCCCAAGGTTTCACCGCCCAATGCTCAAAAATGCATTTAATATTTAATCCCCATATAGAGGACATATCAAATATTAAACTGATAAGAACAGATACTACACTTGATCTTAGCCAAAAGGCCGAGAAGCGATGGCCCACCAGTGTCTGGGGCCAACTCAAGATCTTGGCGCACAAGTTACTTGTTGTGGTGCCGTGTTTCTGAAGTGCGCATAACAAAGGCTGCTGCTGCTCACCTCCACCCCCAGGTGATCTAAGTGCACCTCTGAGCCGTGACGGACAGCTGCTTGACATTTGACACACTCAAAGGGCGCAGCTATACAGCAAAGCCCACCAAAAATAACTTAAACTCTTGGACGTTCCTCTCCACGGAAGTCTTTAGTAAAAGGCGAAAGACTTGAGCATTTTGAAGAAAAACCAGAGTCAACATAGCCCCTCTCCTTGAGAGCAGCCAAGGAGTCTATCCGCCAGAGTCACCACAGTCTCGGTCGGCCCGGCCGGCCACCTTGGGACAGCCTTTCTTCAACGTTTTTGGTTTGCCGGCCAATCAACCGCCCACATTTGACTGCATGTTTGGAAGCGCATTCTTACCGTTGGTTGTGTGCTGCAGTTTTCTATCAACCGCTGAGGCTGTGGCACATTCCTCGCTCACGGGGGACACCTCCAAGGTTTAGTGGTAGATGTGAGTGCATGAGCAAAGCAGCTCTGTGTCACACCGAGCAGTACAAACTGCCGGGCCGTTTCCCAACTCCTCCGGGCTTCTGAAATGGTGAGCTGCTCCTGGCATCGCTTCAATATCAGGTCAATGTACAGGAGTGGACGGAGCAAGCGCCAAAGTATTAACCCTTGGCATGATGGCCATGGATCCATCTCCAACAATCCAGTTCTACCTACAAAGAGCCGGGAAAGGGAGCATGACATTTCCTTAGAGCTAAAAGACAACACCCACAACCATCCCATTCCCAGCAACTTGGAAAGACTGGGGACGTCGCTCTGCGAGCACGTGAGAAGCCTGGAGATGGGCACACAAGGCGGAACCTTGGGCGGCTGACCTTTGCTTACAACTACGTCATCGGGGGAGAGCGCGGACGCAGTACCCCACTAGCAAAAATTATGCAGTCAAGATTCCCACGTTTGGGGAATTTGCAGGGGTCAGCACAACCAGAGTGCAATGGCTGAGCCTCGCCCTGGGTGAACCACCTTCTTGATCATGGTATCTCCCCTGCCAGGTAAGTATGAGGTGTACTTGCCCAGCACTGGGTGGCTGTTCCCAGACACAGCTCTTTGGCTGATGGTGCAGGAAATGGATAGTCCCAGAGTCCAATGCCTTGACTCAGGTGCTTGTTAATGCTGTGCTGTGTTCAACTTCAACCTCCAGCACACATTGGAGAGGAAACACTCGACCTTTTCACTGGCATACCTGGCTGTCATTTCCTATCGATTCAGCAACAACTGCACCTGACGGCACCAACAGCAGCTTACCCATCTCGGTGTAGCTTCCTAATACTGGAATAGAGTGTAGCAGGTAGTGGCGATAAAGGCTCAAGTGCAGTGTGTTCGGAAGGCTGCCTTTTGAGCCCCTCCACGAGCAGGGGGCCTTGCCTGGTCTATAAAAGGAGTCTGTGTCACCTGCCCACCGGCTTACGGCCACACCACCCTGAGCACGCCCGATCTCGTCTGATCTCGGAAGCTAAGCAGGGTCGGGCCTGGTTAGTACTTGGATGGGAGATCGCCTGGGAATACCAGGTGCTGTAAGCTTTTACACTGCAGCACGCTTTTACACTGCAGCACGCTTTTACACTGCTGCTTCCTTACAAGAAACGTGGGCTTGCAATTACGTTGACGCACGGGCACACGTTAATGTCCTTCCAATTTCAGCCTTGCTTTGGTTTTCACAGAAAAAAAGAGAACGGTGCACCGTTCCTGGTGGCACTGCAATACCAGGTCAATGCAAGGAGTGAAGAGAGCAAGCCCAAGGTTTCACCGCCCAATGCTCAAAAATGCATTTAATATTTAATCCCCATATAGAGGACATATCAAATATTAAACTGATAAGAACAGATACTACACTTGATCTTAGCCAAAAGGCCGAGAAGCGATGGCCCACCAGTGTCTGGGGCCAACTCAAGATCTTGGCGCACAAGTTACTTGTTGTGGTGCCGTGTTTCTGAAGTGCGCATAACAAAGGCTGCTGCTGCTCACCTCCACCCCCAGGTGATCTAAGTGCACCTCTGAGCCGTGACGGACAGCTGCTTGACATTTGACACACTCAAAGGGCGCAGCTATACAGCAAAGCCCACCAAAAATAACTTAAACTCTTGGACGTTCCTCTCCACGGAAGTCTTTAGTAAAAGGCGAAAGACTTGAGCATTTTGAAGAAAAACCAGAGTCAACATAGCCCCTCTCCTTGAGAGCAGCCAAGGAGTCTATCCGCCAGAGTCACCACAGTCTCGGTCGGCCCGGCCGGCCACCTTGGGACAGCCTTTCTTCAACGTTTTTGGTTTGCCGGCCAATCAACCGCCCACATTTGACTGCATGTTTGGAAGCGCATTCTTACCGTTGGTTGTGTGCTGCAGTTTTCTATCAACCGCTGAGGCTGTGGCACATTCCTCGCTCACGGGGGACACCTCCAAGGTTTAGTGGTAGATGTGAGTGCATGAGCAAAGCAGCTCTGTGTCACACCGAGCAGTACAAACTGCCGGGCCGTTTCCCAACTCCTCCGGGCTTCTGAAATGGTGAGCTGCTCCTGGCATCGCTTCAATATCAGGTCAATGTACAGGAGTGGACGGAGCAAGCGCCAAAGTATTAACCCTTGGCATGATGGCCATGGATCCATCTCCAACAATCCAGTTCTACCTACAAAGAGCCGGGAAAGGGAGCATGACATTTCCTTAGAGCTAAAAGACAACACCCACAACCATCCCATTCCCAGCAACTTGGAAATACTGGGGACGTCGCTCTGCGAGCACGTGAGAAGCCTGGAGATGGGCTCACAAGGCGGAACCTTGGGCGGCTGACCTTTGCTTACAACTACGTCATCGGGGGAGAGCGCGGACGCAGTACCCCACTAGCAAAAAATATGCAGTCAAGATTCCCACGTTTGGGGAATTTGCAGGGGTCAGCACAACCAGAGTGCAATGGCTGAGCCTCGCCCTGGGTGAACCACCTTCTTGATCATGGTATCTCCCCTGCCAGGTAAGTATGAGGTGTACTTGCCCAGCACTGGGTGGCTGTTCCCAGACACAGCTCTTTGGCTGATGGTGCAGGAAATGGATAGTCCCAGAGTCCAATGCCTTGACTCAGGTGCTCGTTAATGCTGTGCTGTGTTCAACTTCAACCTCCAGCACACATTGGAGAGGAAACACTCAACCTTTTCACTGGCATACCTGGCTGTCATTTCCTATCGATTCAGCAACAACTGCACCTGACGGCACCAACAGCAGCTTACCCATCTCGGTGTAGCTTCCTAATACTGGAATAGAGTGTAGCAGGTAGTGGCGATAAAGGCTCAAGTGCAGTGTGTTCGGAAGGCTGCCTTTTGAGCCCCTCCACGAGCAGGGGGCCTTGCCTGGTCTATAAAAGGAGTCTGTGTCACCTGCCCGTCGGCTTACGGCCACACCACCCTGAGCACGCCCGATCTCGTCTGATCTCGGAAGCTAAGCAGGGTCGGGCCTGGTTAGTACTTGGATGGGAGACCGCCTGGGAATACCAGGTGCTGTAAGCTTTTACACTGCAGCACGCTTTTACACCTCAGCACGCTTTTACACTGCAGCACGCTTTTACACTGCTGCTTCCTTACAAGAAACGTGGGCTTGCAATTACGTTGACGCACGGGCACACGTTAATGTCCTTCCAGTTTCAGCCTTGCTTTGGTTTTCACAGAAAAAAAGAGAACGGTGCACCGTTCCTGGTGGCACTGCAATACCAGGTCAATGCAAGGAGTGAAGAGAGCAAGCCCAAGGTTTCACCGCCCAATGCTCAAAAATGCATTTAATATTTAATCCCCATATAGAGGACATATCAGATATTAAACTGATAAGAACAGATACTACACTTGATCTTGGCCAAAAGGCCGAGAAGCGATGGCCCACCAGTGTCTGGGGCCAACTCAAGATCTTGGCGCACAAGTTACTTGTTGTGGTGCCGTGTTTCTGAAGTGCGCATAACAAAGGCTGCTGCTGCTCACCTCCACCCCCAGGTGATCTAAGTGCACCTCTGAGCTGTGACGGACAGCTGCTTGACATTTGACACACTCAAAGGGCGCAGACATACAGCAAAGCCCACCAAAAATAACTTAAACTCTTGGACGTTCCTCTCCACGGAATTCTTTAGTAAAAGGCGAAAGACTTGAGCATTTTGAAGAAAAACCAGAGTCAACATAGCCCCTCTCCTTGAGAGCAGCCAAGGAGTCTATCCGCCAGAGTCACCACAGTCTCGGTCGGCCCGGCCGGCCACCCTGGGACAGCCTTTCTTGGGGGACGTCGCTCTGCGAGCACGTGAGAAGCCTGGAGATGGGCACACAAGGCGGAACCTTGGGCGGCTGACCTTTGCTTACAACTACGTCATCGGGGGAGAGCGCGGACGCAGTACCCCACTAGCAAAAATTATGCAGTCAAGATTCCCACGTTTGGGGAATTTGCAGGGGTCAGCACAACCAGAGTGCAATGGCTGAGCCTCGCCCTGGGTGAACCACCTTCTTGATCATGGTATCTCCCCTGCCAGGTAAGTATGAGGTGTACTTGCCCAGCACTGGGTGGCTGTTCCCAGACACAGCTCTTTGGCTGATGGTGCAGGAAATGGATAGTCCCAGAGTCCAATGCCTTGACTCAGGTGCTCGTTAATGCTGTGCTGTGTTCAACTTCAACCTCCAGCACACATTGGAGAGGAAACACTCGACCTTTTCACTGGCATACCTGGCTGTCATTTCCTATCGATTCAGCAACAACTGCACCTGACGGCACCAACAGCAGCTTACCCATCTCGGTGTAGCTTCCTAATACTGGAATAGAGTGTAGCAGGTAGTGGCGATAAAGGCTCAAGTGCAGTGTGTTCGGAATGCTGCCTTTTGAGCCCCTCCACGAGCAGGGGGCCTTGCCTGGTCTATAAAAGGAGTCTGTGTCACCTGCCCGTCGGCTTACGGCCACACCACCCTGAGCACGCCTGATCTCGGAAGCTAAGCAGGGTCGGGCCTGGTTAGTACTTGGATGGGAGACCGCCTGGGAATACCAGGTGCTGTAAGCTTTTACACTGCAGCACGCTTTTACACTGCTGCTTCCTTACAAGAAACATGGGCTTGCAATTACGTTGAGGCACGGGCACACGTTAATGTCCTTCCAGTTTCAGCCTTGCTTTGGTTTTTACAGAAAAAAAGAGAACGGTGCACCGTTCCTGGTGGCACTGCAATACCAGGTCAATGCAAGGAGTGAAGAGAGCAAGCCCAAGGTTTCACCGCCCAATGCTCAAAAATGCATTTAATATTTAATCCCCATATAGAGGACATATCAGATATTAAACTGATAAGAACAGATACTACACTTGATCTTAGCCAAAAGGCCGAGAAGCGATGGCCCACCAGTGTCTGGGGCCAACTCAAGATCTTGGCGCACAAGTTACTTGTTGTGGTGCCATGTTTCTGAAGTGCGCATAACAAAGGCTGCTGCTGCTCACCTCCACCCCCAGGTGATCTAAGTGCACCTCTGAGCCGTGACGGACAGCTGCTTGACATTTGACACACTCAAAGAGCGCAGCCATACAGCAAAGCCCACCAAAAATAACTTAAACTCTTGGACGTTCCTCTCCACGGAAGTCTTTAGTAAAAGGCGAAAGACTTGAGCATTTTGAAGAAAAACCAGAGTCAACATAGCCCCTCTCCTTGAGAGCAGCCTCGGTCGGCCCGGCCGGCCACCTTGGGACAGCCTTTCTTCAACGTTTTTGGTTTGCCGGCCAATCAACCGCCCACATTTGACTGCATGTTTGGAAGCGCATTCTTACCGTTGGTTGTGTGCTGCAGTTTTCTATCAACCGCTGAGGCTGTGGCACATTCCTCGCTCACGGGGGACACCTCCAAGGTTTAGTGGTAGATGTGAGTGCATGAGCAAAGCAGCTCTGTGTCACACCGAGCAGTACAAACTGCCGGGCCGTTTCCCAACTCCTCCGGGCTTCTGAAATGGTGAGCTGCTCCTGGCATCGCTTCAATATCAGGTCAATGTACAGGAGTGGACGGAGCAAGCGCCAAAGTATTAACCCTTGGCATGATGGCCATGGATCCATCTCCAACAATCCAGTTCTACCTACAAAGAGCCGGGAAAGGGAGCATGACATTTCCTTAGAGCTAAAAGACAACACCCACAACCATCCCATTCCCAGCAACTTGGAAAGACTGGGGATGTCGCTCTGCGAGCACGTGAGAAGCCTGGAGATGGGCACACAAGGCGGAACCTTGGGCGCCTGACCTTTGCTTACAACTACGTCATCGGGGGAGAGCGCGGACGCAGTACCCCACTAGCAAAAAATATGCAGTCAAGATTCCCACGTTTGGGGAATTTGCAGGGGTCAGCACAACCAGAGTGCAATGGCTGAGCCTCGCCCTGGGTGAACCACCTTCTTGATCATGGTATCTCCCCTGCCAGGTAAGTATGAGGTGTACTTGCCCAGCACTGGGTGGCTGTTCCCAGACACAGCTCTTTGGCTGATGGTGCAGGAAATGGATAGTCCCAGAGTCCAATGCCTTGACTCAGGTGCTCGTTAATGCTGTGCTGTGTTCAACTTCAACCTCCAGCACACATTGGAGAGGAAACACTCGACCTTTTCACTGGCATACCTGGCTGTCATTTCCTATCGATTCAGCAACAACTGCACCTGACGGCACCAACAGCAGCTTACCCATCTCGGTGTAGCTTCCTAATACTGGAATAGAGTGTAGCAGGTAGTGGCGATAAAGGCTCAAGTGCAGTGTGTTCGGAATGCTGCCTTTTGAGCCCCTCCACGAGCAGGGGGCCTTGCCTGGTCTATAAAAGGAGTCTGTGTCACCTGCCCGTCGGCTTACGGCCACACCACCCTGAGCACGCCTGATCTCGGAAGCTAAGCAGGGTCGGGCCTGGTTAGTACTTGGATGGGAGACCGCCTGGGAATACCAGGTGCTGTAAGCTTTTACACTGCAGCACGCTTTTACACTGCTGCTTCCTTACAAGAAACATGGGCTTGCAATTAAGTTGAGGCACGGGCACACGTTAATGTCCTTCCAGTTTCAGCCTTGCTTTGGTTTTCACAGAAAAAAAGAGAACGGTGCACCGTTCCTGGTGGCACTGCAATACCAGGTCAATGCAAGGAGTGAAGAGAGCAAGCCCAAGGTTTCACCGCCCAATGCTCAAAAATGCATTTAATATTTAATCCCCATATAGAGGACATATCAGATATTAAACTGATAAGAACAGATACTACACTTGATCTTAGCCAAAAGGCCGAGAAGCGATGGCCCACCAGTGTCTGGGGCCAACTCAAGATCTTGGCGCACAAGTTACTTGTTGTGGTGCCATGTTTCTGAAGTGCGCATAACAAAGGCTGCTGCTGCTCACCTCCACCCCCAGGTGATCTAAGTGCACCTCTGAGCCGTGACGGACAGCTGCTTGACATTTGACACACTCAAAGAGCGCAGCCATACAGCAAAGCCCACCAAAAATAACTTAAACTCTTGGACATTCCTCTCCACGGAAGTCTTTAGTAAAAGGCGAAAGACTTGAGCATTTTGAAGAAAAACCAGAGTCAACATAGCCCCTCTCCTTGAGAGCAGCCTCGGTCGGCCCGGCCGGCCACCTTGGGACAGCCTTTCTTCAACGTTTTTGGTTTGCCGGCCAATCAACCGCCCACATTTGACTGCATGTTTGGAAGCGCATTCTTACCGTTGGTTGTGTGCTGCAGTTTTCTATCAACCGCTGAGGCTGTGGCACATTCCTCGCTCACGGGGGACACCTCCAAGGTTTAGTGGTAGATGTGAGTGCATGAGCAAAGCAGCTCTGTGTCACACCGAGCAGTACAAACTGCCGGGCCGTTTCCCAACTCCTCCGGGCTTCTGAAATGGTGAGCTGCTCCTGGCATCGCTTCAATATCAGGTCAATGTACAGGAGTGGACGGAGCAAGCGCCAAAGTATTAACCCTTGGCATGATGGCCATGGATCCGTCTCCAACAATCCAGTTCTACCTACAAAGAGCCGGGAAAGGGAGCATGACATTTCCTTAGAGCTAAAAGACAACACCCACAACCATCCTATTCCCAGCAACTTGGAAAGACTGGGGATGTCGCTCTGCGAGCACGTGAGAAGCCTGGAGATGGGCACACAAGGCGGAATCTTGGGCGGCTGACCTTTGCTTACAACTACGTCATCGGGGGAGAGCGCGGACGCAGTACCCCACTAGCAAAAATTATGCAGTCAAGATTCCCACGTTTGGGGAATTTGCAGGGGTCAGCACAACCAGAGTGCAATGGCTGAGCCTCGCCCTGGGTGAACCACCTTCTTGATCATGGTATCTCCCCTGCCAGGTAAGTATGAGGTGTACTTGCCCAGCACTGGGTGGCTGTTCCCAGACACAGCTCTTTGGCTGATGGTGCAGGAAATGGATAGTCCCAGAGTCCAATGCCTTGACTCAGGTGCTCGTTAATGCTGTGCTGTGTTCAACTTCAACCTCCAGCACACATTGGAGAGGAAACACTCGACCTTTTCACTGGCATACCTGGCTGTCATTTCCTATCGATTCAGCAACAACTGCACCTGACGGCACCAACAGCAGCTTACCCATCTCGGTGTAGCTTCCTAATACTGGAATAGAGTGTAGCAGGTAGTGGCGATAAAGGCTCAAGTGCAGTGTGTTCGGAAGGCTGCCTTTTGAGCCCCTCCACGAGCAGGGGGCCTTGCCTGGTCTATAAAAGGAGTCTGTGTCACCTGCCCGTCGGCTTACGGCCACACCACCCTGAGCACGCCCGATCTCGTCTGATCTCGGAAGCTAAGCAGGGTCGGGCCTGGTTAGTACTTGGATGGGAGACCGCCTGGGAATACCAGGTGCTGTAAGCTTTTACACTGCAGCACGCTTTTACACTGCAGCACGCTTTTACACTGCTGCTTCCTTACAAGAAACGTGGGCTTGCAATTACGTTGACGCACGGGCACACGTTAATGTCCTTCCAGTTTCAGCCTTGCTTTGGTTTTCACAGAAAAAAAGAGAACGGTGCACCGTTCCTGGTGGCACTGCAATACCAGGTCAATGCAAGGAGTGAAGAGAGCAAGCCCAAGGTTTCACCGCCCAATGCTCAAAAATGCATTTAATATTTAATCCCCATATAGAGGACATATCAGATATTAAACTGATCAGAACAGATACTACACTTGATCTTAGCCAAAAGGCCGAGAAGCGATGGCCCACCAGTGTCTGGGGCCAACTCAAGATCTTGGCGCACCAGTTACTTGTTGTGGTGCCGTGTTTCTGAAGTGCGCATAACAAAGGCTGCTGCTGCTCACCTCCACCCCCAGGTGATCTAAGTGCACCTCTGAGCCGTGACGGACAGCTGCTTGATATTTGACACAATCAAAGGGCGCAGCCATACAGCAAAGCCCACCAAAAATAACTTAAACTCTTGGACGTTCCTCTCCACGGAAGTCTTTAGTAAAAGGCGAAAGACTTGAGCATTTTGAAGAAAAACCAGAGTCAACATAGCCCCTCTCCTTGAGAGCAGCCAAGGAGTCTATCCGCCAGAGTCACCACAGTCTCGGTCGGCCCGGCCGGCCACCTTGGGACAGCCTTTCTTCAACGTTTTTGGTTTGCCGGCCAATCAACCGCCCACATTTGACTGCATGTTTGGAAGCGCATTCTTACCGTTGGTTGTGTGCTGCAGTTTTCTATCAACCGCTGAGGCTGTGGCACATTCCTCGCTCACGGGGGACACCTCCAAGGTTTAGTGGTAGATGTGAGTGCATGAGCAAAGCAGCTCTGTGTCACACCGAGCAGTACAAACTGCCGGGCCGTTTCCCAACTCCTCCGGGCTTCTGAAATGGTGAGCTGCTCCTGGCATCGCTTCAATATCAGGTCAATGTACAGGAGTGGACGGAGCAAGCGCCAAAGTATTAACCCTTGGCATGATGGCCATGGATCCATCTCCAACAATCCAGTTCTACCTACAAAGAGCCGGGAAAGGGAGCATGACATTTCCTTAGAGCTAAAAGACAACACCCACAACCATCCCATTCCCAGCAACTTGGAAAGACTGGGGATGTCGCTCTGCGAGCACGTGAGAAGCCTGGAGATGGGCACACAAGGCGGAACCTTGGGCGGCTGACCTTTGCTTACAACTACGTCATCGGGGGAGAGCGCGGACGCAGTACCCCACTAGCATAAATTATGCAGTCAAGATTCCCACGTTTGGGGAATTTGCAGGGGTCAGCACAACCAGAGTGCAATGGCTGAGCCTCGCCCTGGGTGAACCACCTTCTTGATCATGGTATCTCCCCTGCCAGGTAAGTATGAGGTGTACTTGCCCAGCACTGGGTGGCTGTTCCCAGACACAGCTCTTTGGCTGATGGTGCAGGAAATGGATAGTCCCAGAGTCCAATGCCTTGACTCAGGTGCTCGTTAATGCTGTGCTGTGTTCAACTTCAACCTCCAGCACACATTGGAGAGGAAACACTCGACCTTTTCACTGGCATACCTGGCTGTCATTTCCTATCGATTCAGCAACAACTGCACCTGACGGCACCAACAGCAGCTTACCCATCTCGGTGTAGCTTCCTAATACTGGAATAGAGTGTAGCAGGTAGTGGCGATAAAGGCTCAAGTGCAGTGTGTTCGGAATGCTGCCTTTTGAGCCCCTCCACGAGCAGGGGGCCTTGCCTGGTCTATAAAAGGAGTCTGTGTCACCTGCCCGTCGGCTTACGGCCACACCACCCTGAGCACGCCTGATCTCGGAAGCTAAGCAGGGTCGGGCCTGGTTAGTACTTGGATGGGAGACCGCCTGGGAATACCTGGTGCTGTAAGCTTTTACACTGCAGCACGCTTTTACACTGCTGCTTCCTTACAAGAAACATGGGCTTGCAATTACGTTGAGGCACGGGCACACGTTAATGTCCTTCCAGTTTCAGCCTTGCTTTGGTTTTCACAGAAAAAAAGAGAACGGTGCACCGTTCCTGGTGGCACTGCAATACCAGGTCAATGCAAGGAGTGAAGAGAGCAAGCCCAAGGTTTCACCGCCCAATGCTCAAAAATGCATTTAATATTTAATCCCCATATAGAGGACATATCAGATATTAAACTGATAAGAACAGATACTACACTTGATCTTAGCCAAAAGGCCGAGAAGCGATGGCCCACCAGTGTCTGGGGCCAACTCAAGATCTTGGCGCACAAGTTACTTGTTGTGGTGCCATGTTTCTGAAGTGCGCATAACAAAGGCTGCTGCTGCTCACCTCCACCCCCAGGTGATCTAAGTGCACCTCTGAGCCGTGACGGACAGCTGCTTGACATTTGACACACTCAAAGAGCGCAGCCATACAGCAAAGCCCACCAAAAATAACTTAAACTCTTGGACGTTCCTCTCCACGGAAGTCTTTAGTAAAAGGCGAAAGACTTGAGCATTTTGAAGAAAAACCAGAGTCAACATAGCCCCTCTCCTTGAGAGCAGCCTCGGTCGGCCCGGCCGGCCACCTTGGGACAGCCTTTCTTCAACGTTTTTGGTTTGCCGGCCAATCAACCGCCCACATTTGACTGCATGTTTGGAAGCGCATTCTTACCGTTGGTTGTGTGCTGCAGTTTTCTATCAACCGCTGAGGCTGTGGCACATTCCTCGCTCACGGGGGACACCTCCAAGGTTTAGTGGTAGATGTGAGTGCATGAGCAAAGCAGCTCTGTGTCACACCGAGCAGTACAAACTGCCGGGCCGTTTCCCAACTCCTCCGGGCTTCTGAAATGGTGAGCTGCTCCTGGCATCGCTTCAATATCAGGTCAATGTACAGGAGTGGACGGAGCAAGCGCCAAAGTATTAACCCTTGGCATGATGGCCATGGATCCATCTCCAACAATCCAGTTCTACCTACAAAGAGCCGGGAAAGGGAGCATGACATTTCCTTAGAGCTAAAAGACAACACCCACAACCATCCCATTCCCAGCAACTTGGAAAGACTGGGGATGTCGCTCTGCGAGCACGTGAGAAGCCTGGAGATGGGCACACAAGGCGGAACCTTGGGCGGCTGACCTTTGCTTACAACTACGTCATCGGGGGAGAGCGCGGACGCAGTACCCCACTAGCATAAATTATGCAGTCAAGATTCCCACGTTTGGGGAATTTGCAGGGGTCAGCACAACCAGAGTGCAATGGCTGAGCCTCGCCCTGGGTGAACCACCTTCTTGATCATGGTATCTCCCCTGCCAGGTAAGTATGAGGTGTACTTGCCCAGCACTGGGTGGCTGTTCCCAGACACAGCTCTTTGGCTGATGGTGCAGGAAATGGATAGTCCCAGAGTCCAATGCCTTGACTCAGGTGCTCGTTAATGCTGTGCTGTGTTCAACTTCAACCTCCAGCACACATTGGAGAGGAAACACTCGACCTTTTCACTGGCATACCTGGCTGTCATTTCCTATCGATTCAGCAACAACTGCACCTGACGGCACCAACAGCAGCTTACCCATCTCGGTGTAGCTTCCTAATACTGGAATAGAGTGTAGCAGGTAGTGGCGATAAAGGCTCAAGTGCAGTGTGTTCGGAATGCTGCCTTTTGAGCCCCTCCACGAGCAGGGGGCCTTGCCTGGTCTATAAAAGGAGTCTGTGTCACCTGCCCGTCGGCTTACGGCCACACCACCCTGAGCACGCCTGATCTCGGAAGCTAAGCAGGGTCGGGCCTGGTTAGTACTTGGATGGGAGACCGCCTGGGAATACCTGGTGCTGTAAGCTTTTACACTGCAGCACGCTTTTACACTGCTGCTTCCTTACAAGAAACATGGGCTTGCAATTACGTTGAGGCACGGGCACACGTTAATGTCCTTCCAGTTTCAGCCTTGCTTTGGTTTTCACAGAAAAAAAGAGAACGGTGCACCGTTCCTGGTGGCACTGCAATACCAGGTCAATGCAAGGAGTGAAGAGAGCAAGCCCAAGGTTTCACCGCCCAATGCTCAAAAATGCATTTAATATTTAATCCCCATATAGAGGACATATCAGATATTAAACTGATAAGAACAGATACTACACTTGATCTTAGCCAAAAGGCCGAGAAGCGATGGCCCACCAGTGTCTGGGGCCAACTCAAGATCTTGGCGCACAAGTTACTTGTTGTGGTGCCATGTTTCTGAAGTGCGCATAACAAAGGCTGCTGCTGCTCACCTCCACCCCCAGGTGATCTAAGTGCACCTCTGAGCCGTGACGGACAGCTGCTTGACATTTGACACACTCAAAGAGCGCAGCCATACAGCAAAGCCCACCAAAAATAACTTAAACTCTTGGACGTTCCTCTCCACGGAAGTCTTTAGTAAAAGGCGAAAGACTTGAGCATTTTGAAGAAAAACCAGAGTCAACATAGCCCCTCTCCTTGAGAGCAGCCTCGGTCGGCCCGGCCGGCCACCTTGGGACAGCCTTTCTTCAACGTTTTTGGTTTGCCGGCCAATCAACCGCCCACATTTGACTGCATGTTTGGAAGCGCATTCTTACCGTTGGTTGTGTGCTGCAGTTTTCTATCAACCGCTGAGGCTGTGGCACATTCCTCGCTCACGGGGGACACCTCCAAGGTTTAGTGGTAGATGTGAGTGCATGAGCAAAGCAGCTCTGTGTCACACCGAGCAGTACAAACTGCCGGGCCGTTTCCCAACTCCTCCGGGCTTCTGAAATGGTGAGCTGCTCCTGGCATCGCTTCAATATCAGGTCAATGTACAGGAGTGGACGGAGCAAGCGCCAAAGTATTAACCCTTGGCATGATGGCCATGGATCCATCTCCAACAATCCAGTTCTACCTACAAAGAGCCGGGAAAGGGAGCATGACATTTCCTTAGAGCTAAAAGACAACACCCACAACCATCCCATTCCCAGCAACTTGGAAAGACTGGGGATGTCGCTCTGCGAGCACGTGAGAAGCCTGGAGATGGGCACACAAGGCGGAACCTTGGGCGGCTGACCTTTGCTTACAACTACGTCATCGGGGGAGAGCGCGGACGCAGTACCCCACTAGCATAAATTATGCAGTCAAGATTCCCACGTTTGGGGAATTTGCAGGGGTCAGCACAACCAGAGTGCAATGGCTGAGCCTCGCCCTGGGTGAACCACCTTCTTGATCATGGTATCTCCCCTGCCAGGTAAGTATGAGGTGTACTTGCCCAGCACTGGGTGGCTGTTCCCAGACACAGCTCTTTGGCTGATGGTGCAGGAAATGGATAGTCCCAGAGTCCAATGCCTTGACTCAGGTGCTCGTTAATGCTGTGCTGTGTTCAACTTCAACCTCCAGCACACATTGGAGAGGAAACACTCGACCTTTTCACTGGCATACCTGGCTGTCATTTCCTATCGATTCAGCAACAACTGCACCTGACGGCACCAACAGCAGCTTACCCATCTCGGTGTAGCTTCCTAATACTGGAATAGAGTGTAGCAGGTAGTGGCGATAAAGGCTCAAGTGCAGTGTGTTCGGAATGCTGCCTTTTGAGCCCCTCCACGAGCAGGGGGCCTTGCCTGGTCTATAAAAGGAGTCTGTGTCACCTGCCCGTCGGCTTACGGCCACACCACCCTGAGCACGCCTGATCTCGGAAGCTAAGCAGGGTCGGGCCTGGTTAGTACTTGGATGGGAGACCGCCTGGGAATACCAGGTGCTGTAAGCTTTTACACTGCAGCACGCTTTTACACTGCTGCTTCCTTACAAGAAACATGGGCTTGCAATTACGTTGAGGCACGGGCACACGTTAATGTCCTTCCAGTTTCAGCCTTGCTTTGGTTTTCACAGAAAAAAAGAGAACGGTGCACCGTTCCTGGTGGCACTGCAATACCAGGTCAATGCAAGGAGTGAAGAGAGCAAGCCCAAGGTTTCACCGCCCAATGCTCAAAAATGCATTTAATATTTAATCCCCATATAGAGGACATATCAGATATTAAACTGATAAGAACAGATACTACACTTGATCTTAGCCAAAAGGCCGAGAAGCGATGGCCCACCAGTGTCTTGGGCCAACTCAAGATCTTGGCGCACAAGTTACTTGTTGTGGTGCCATGTTTCTGAAGTGCGCATAACAAAGGCTGCTGCTGCTCACCTCCACCCCCAGGTGATCTAAGTGCACCTCTGAGCCGTGACGGACAGCTGCTTGACATTTGACAAACTCAAAGAGCGCAGCCATACAGCAAAGCCCACCAAAAATAACTTAAACTCTTGGACATTCCTCTCCACGGAAGTCTTTAGTAAAAGGCGAAAGACTTGAGCATTTTGAAGAAAAACCAGAGTCAACATAGCCCCTCTCCTTGAGAGCAGCCTCGGTCGGCCCGGCCGGCCACCTTGGGACAGCCTTTCTTCAACGTTTTTGGTTTGCCGGCCAATCAACCGCCCACATTTGACTGCATGTTTGGAAGCGCATTCTTACCGTTGGTTGTGTGCTGCAGTTTTCTATCAACCGCTGAGGCTGTGGCACATTCCTCGCTCACGGGGGACACCTCCAAGGTTTAGTGGTAGATGTGAGTGCATGAGCAAAGCAGCTCTGTGTCACACCGAGCAGTACAAACTGCCGGGCCGTTTCCCAACTCCTCCGGGCTTCTGAAATGGTGAGCTGCTCCTGGCATCGCTTCAATATCAGGTCAATGTACAGGAGTGGACGGAGCAAGCGCCAAAGTATTAACCCTTGGCATGATGGCCATGGATCCGTCTCCAACAATCCAGTTCTACCTACAAAGAGCCGGGAAAGGGAGCATGACATTTCCTTAGAGCTAAAAGACAACACCCACAACCATCCCATTCCCAGCAACTTGGAAAGACTGGGGATGTCGCTCTGCGAGCACGTGAGAAGCCTGGAGATGGGCACACAAGGCGGAATCTTGGGCGGCTGACCTTTGCTTACAACTACGTCATCGGGGGAGAGCGCGGACGCAGTACCCCACTAGCAAAAATTATGCAGTCAAGATTCCCACGTTTGGGGAATTTGCAGGGGTCAGCACAACCAGAGTGCAATGGCTGAGCCTCGCCCTGGGTGAACCACCTTCTTGATCATGGTATCTCCCCTGCCAGGTAAGTATGAGGTGTACTTGCCCAGCACTGGGTGGCTGTTCCCAGACACAGCTCTTTGGCTGATGGTGCAGGAAATGGATAGTCCCAGAGTCCAATGCCTTGACTCAGGTGCTCGTTAATGCTGTGCTGTGTTCAACTTCAACCTCCAGCACACATTGGAGAGGAAACACTCGACCTTTTCACTGGCATACCTGGCTGTCATTTCCTATCGATTCAGCAACAACTGCACCTGACGGCACCAACAGCAGCTTACCCATCTCGGTGTAGCTTCCTAATACTGGAATAGGGTGTAGCAGGTAGTGGCGATAAAGGCTCAAGTGCAGTGTGTTCGGAAGGCTGCCTTTTGAGCCCCTCCACGAGCAGGGGGCCTTGCCTGGTCTATAAAAGGAGTCTGTGTCACCTGCCCGTCGGCTTACGGCCACACCACCCTGAGCACGCCCGATCTCGTCTGATCTCGGAAGCTAAGCAGGGTCGGGCCTGGTTAGTACTTGGATGGGAGACCGCCTGGGAATACCAGGTGCTGTAAGCTTTTACACTGCAGCACGCTTTTACACTGCTGCTTCCTTACAAGAAACGTGGGCTTGCAATTACGTTGACGCACGGGCACACGTTAATGTCCTTCCAGTTTCAGCCTTGCTTTGGTTTTCACAGAAAAAAAGAGAACGGTGCACCGTTCCTGGTGGCACTGCAATACCAGGTCAATGCAAGGAGTGAAGAGAGCAAGCCCAAGGTTTCACCGCCCAATGCTCAAAAATGCATTTAATATTTAATCCCCATATAGAGGACATATCAGATATTAAACTGATAAGAACAGATACTACACTTGATCTTAGCCAAAAGGCCGAGAAGCGATGGCCCACCAGTGTCTGGGGCCAACTCAAGATCTTGGCGCACAAGTTACTTGTTGTGGTGCCGTGTTTCTGAAGTGCGCATAACAAAGGCTGCTGCTGCTCACCTCCACCCCCAGGTGATCTAAGTGCACCTCTGAGCCGTGACGGACAGCTGCTTGACATTTGACACAATCAAAGGGCGCAGCCATACAGCAAAGCCCACCAAAAATAACTTAAACTCTTGGACGTTCCTCTCCACGGAAGTCTTTAGTAAAAGGCGAAAGACTTGAGCATTTTGAAGAAAAACCAGAGTCAACATAGCCCCTCTCCTTGAGAGCAGCCAAGGAGTCTATCCGCCAGAGTCACCACAGTCTCGGTCGGCCCGGCCGGCCACCTTGGGACAGCCTTTCTTCAACGTTTTTGGTTTGCCGGCCAATCAACCGCCCACATTTGACTGCATGTTTGGAAGCGCATTCTTACCGTTGGTTGTGTGCTGGAGTTTTCTATCAACCGCTGAGGCTGTGGCACATTCCTCGCTCACGGGGGACACCTCCAAGGTTTAGTGGTAGATGTGAGTGCATGAGCAAAGCAGCTCTGTGTCACACCGAGCAGTACAAACTGCCGGGCCGTTTCCCAACTCCTCCGGGCTTCTGAAATGGTGAGCTGCTCCTGGCATCGCTTCAATATCAGGTCAATGTACAGGAGTGGACGGAGCAAGCGCCAAAGTATTAACCCTTGGCATGATGGCCATGGATCCATCTCCAACAATCCAGTTCTACCTACAAAGAGCCGGGAAAGGGAGCATGACATTTCCTTAGAGCTAAAAGACAACACCCACAACCATCCCATTCCCAGCAACTTGGAAAGACTGGGGATGTCGCTCTGCGAGCACGTGAGAAGCCTGGAGATGGGCACACAAGGCGGAACCTTGGGCGGCTGACCTTTGCTTACAACTACGTCATCGGGGGAGAGCGCGGACGCAGTACCCCACTAGCAAAAATTATGCAGTCAAGATTCCCACGTTTGGGGAATTTGCAGGGGTCAGCACAACCAGAGTGCAATGGCTGAGCCTCGCCCTGGGTGAACCACCTTCTTGATCATGGTATCTCCCCTGCCAGGTAAGTATGAGGTGTACTTGCCCAGCACTGGGTGGCTGTTCCCAGACACAGCTCTTTGGCTGATGGTGCAGGAAATGGATAGTCCCAGAGTCCAATGCCTTGACTCAGGTGCTCGTTAATGCTGTGCTGTGTTCAACTTCAACCTCCAGCACACATTGGAGAGGAAACACTCGACCTTTTCACTGGCATACCTGGCTGTCATTTCCTATCGATTCAGCAACAACTGCACCTGACGGCACCAACAGCAGCTTACCCATCTCGGTGTAGCTTCCTAATACTGGAATAGAGTGTAGCAGGTATAGCGATAAAGGCTCAAGTGCAGTGTGTTCGGAAGGCTGCCTTTTGAGCCCCTCCACGAGCAGGGGGCCTTGCCTGGTCTATAAAAGGAGTCTGTGTCACCTGCCCGTCGGCTTACGGCCACACCACCCTGAGTACGCCCGATCTCGTCTGATCTCGGAAGCTAAGCAGGGTCGGGCCTGGTTAGTACTTGGATGGGAGACCGCCTGGGAATACCAGGTGCTGTAAGCTTTTACACTGCAGCACGCTTTTACACTGCTGCTTCCTTACAAGAAACATGGGCTTGCAATTACGTTGACGCACGGGCACACGTTAATGTCCTTCCAGTTTCAGCCTTGCTTTGGTTTTCACAGAAAAAAAGAGAACGGTGCACCGTTCCTGGTGGCACTGCAATACCAGGTCAATGCAAGGAGTGAAGAGAGCAAGCCCAAGGTTTCACCGCCCAATGCTCAAAAATGCATTTAATATTTAATCCCCATATAGAGGACATATCAGATATTAAACTGATAAGAACAGATACTACACTTGATCTTAGCCAAAAGGCCGAGAAGCGATGGCCCACCAGTGTCTGGGGCCAACTCAAGATCTTGGCGCACAAGTTACTTGTTGTGGTGCCATGTTTCTGAAGTGCGCATAACAAAGGCTGCTGCTGCTCACCTCCACCCCCAGGTGATCTAAGTGCACCTCTGAGCCGTGACGGACAGCTGCTTGACATTTGACACACTCAAAGAGCGCAGCCATACAGCAAAGCCCACCAAAAATAACTTAAACTCTTGGACGTTCCTCTCCACGGAAGTCTTTAGTAAAAGGCGAAAGACTTGAGCATTTTGAAGAAAAACCAGAGTCAACATAGCCCCTCTCCTTGAGAGCAGCCTCGGTCGGCCCGGCCGGCCACCTTGGGACAGCCTTTCTTCAACGTTTTTGGTTTGCCGGCCAATCAACCGCCCACATTTGACTGCATGTTTGGAAGCGCATTCTTACCGTTGGTTGTGTGCTGCAGTTTTCTATCAACCGCTGAGGCTGTGGCACATTCCTCGCTCACGGGGGACACCTCCAAGGTTTAGTGGTAGATGTGAGTGCATGAGCAAAGCAGCTCTGTGTCACACCGAGCAGTACAAACTGCCGGGCCGTTTCCCAACTCCTCCGGGCTTCTGAAATGGTGAGCTGCTCCTGGCATCGCTTCAATATCAGATCAATGTACAGGAGTGGACGGAGCAAGCGCCAAAGTATTAACCCTTGGCATGATGGCCATGGATCCATCTCCAACAATCCAGTTCTACCTACAAAGAGCCGGGAAAGGGAGCATGACATTTCCTTAGAGCTAAAAGACAACACCCACAACCATCCCATTCCCAGCAACTTGGAAAGACTGGGGATGTCGCTCTGCGAGCACGTGAGAAGCCTGGAGATGGGCACACAAGGCGGAACCTTGGGCGGCTGACCTTTGCTTACAACTACGTCATCGGGGGAGAGCGCGGACGCAGTACCCCACTAGCAAAAATTATGCAGTCAAGATTCCCACGTTTGGGGAATTTGCAGGGGTCAGCACAACCAGAGTGCAATGGCTGAGCCTCGCCCTGGGTGAACCACCTTCTTGATCATGGTATCTCCCCTGCCAGGTAAGTATGAGGTGTACTTGCCCAGCACTGGGTGGCTGTTCCCAGACACAGCTCTTTGGCTGATGGTGCAGGAAATGGATAGTCCCAGAGTCCAATGCCTTGACTCAGGTGCTCGTTAATGCTGTGCTGTGTTCAACTTCAACCTCCAGCACACATTGGAGAGGAAACACTCGACCTTTTCACTGGCATACCTGGCTGTCATTTCCTATCGATTCAGCAACAACTGCACCTGACGGCACCAACAGCAACTTACCCATCTCGGTGTAGCTTCCTAATACTGGAATAGAGTGTAGCAGGTAGTGGCGATAAAGGCTCAAGTGCAGTGTGTTCGGAAGGCTGCCTTTTGAGCCCCTCCACGAGCAGGGGGCCTTGCCTGGTCTATAAAAGGAGTCTGTGTCACCTGCCCGTCGGCTTACGGCCACACCACCCTGAGCACGCCCGATCTCGTCTGATCTCGGAAGCTAAGCAGGGTCGGGCCTGGTTAGTACTTGGATGGGAGACCGCCTGGGAATACCAGGTGCTGTAAGCTTTTACACTGCAGCACGCTTTTACACTGCAGCACGCTTTTACACTGCAGCACGCTTTTACACTGCTGCTTCCTTACAAGAAACGTGGGCTTGCAATTACGTTGACGCACGGGCACACGTTAATGTCCTTCCAGTTTCAGCCTTGCTTTGGTTTTCACAGAAAAAAAGAGAACGGTGCACCGTTCCTGGTGGCACTGCAATACCAGGTCAATGCAAGGAGTGAAGAGAGCAAGCCCAAGGTTTCACCGCCCAATGCTCAAAAATGCTTTTAATATTAAATCCCCATATAGAGGACATATCAGATATTAAACTGATAAGAACAGATACTACACTTGATCTTAGCCAAAATGCCGAGAAGCGATGGCCCACCAGTGTCTGGGGCCAACTCAAGATCTTGGCGCACAAGTTACTTGTTGTGGTGCCGTGTTTCTGAAGTGCGCATAACAAAGGCTGCTGCTGCTCACCTCCACCCCCAGGTGATCTAAGTGCACCTCTGAGCCGTGACGGACAGCTGCTTGACATTTGACACACTCAAAGGGCGCAGCTATACAGCAAAGCCCACCAAAAAAAACTTAAACTCTTGGACGTTCCTCTCCACGGAAGTCTTTAGTAAAAGGCGAAAGACTTGAGCATTTTGAAGAAAAACCAGAGTCAACATAGCCCCTCTCCTTGAGAGCAGCCAAGGAGTCTATCCGCCAGAGTCACCACAGTCTCGGTCGGCCCGGTCGGCCACCTTGGGACAGCCTTTCTTCAACGTTTTTGGTTTGCCGGCCAATCAACCGCCCACATTTGACTGCATGTTTGGAAGTGCATTCTTACTGTTGGTTGTGTGCTGCAGTTTTCTATCAATCGCTGAGGCTGTGGCACACCTCCAAGGTTTAGTGGTAGATGTGAGTGCATGAGCAAAGCAGCTCTGTGTCACACCGAGCAGTACAAACTGCCGGGCCGTTTCCCAGCTCCTCCGGGCTTCTGAAATGGTGAGCTGCTCCTGGCATCGCTTCAATATCAGGTCAATGTACAGGAGTGGACGGAACAAGCGCCAAAGTATTAACCCTTGGCATGATGGCCATGGATCCATCTCCATCAATCCAGTTCTCCTACAAAGAGCCGGGAAAGGGAGCATGACATTTCCTTAGAGCTAAAAGACAACACCCACAACCATCCCATTCCCAGCAACTTGGAAAGACTGGGGATGTCGCTCTGCGAGCACGTGAGAAGCCTGGAGATGGGCACACAAGGCGGAACTTTGGGCGGCTGACCTTTGCTTACAACTACGTCATCGGGGGAGAGCGCGGACGCAGTACCCCACCAGCAAAAATTATGCAGTCAAGATTCCCACGTTTGGGGAATTTGCAGGGGTCAGCACAACCAGAGTGCAATGGCTGAGCCTCGCCCTGGGTGAACCACCTTCTTGATCATGGTGTCTCCCCTGCCAGGTAAGTATGAGGTGTACTTGCCCAGCACTGGGTGGCTGTTCCCAGACACAGCTCTTTGGCCGACGGTGCAGGAAATGGATAGTCCCAGAGTCCAATGCCTTGACTCAGGTGCTCGTTAATGCTGTGCTGTGTTCAACTTCAACCTCCAGCGCACATTGGAGAGGAAACACTCGACCTTTTCACTGGCATACCTGGCTGTCATTTCCTATAGATTCAGCAACAACTGGACCTGACGGCACCAACAGCAGCTTACCCATCTCGGTGTAGCTTCCAAATACTGGAATAGAGTGTAGCAGGTAGTGGCGATAAAGGCTCAAGTGCAGTGTGTTCGGAAGGCTGACTTTTGAGCCCCTCCACGAGCAGGGGGCCTTGCCTGGTCTATAAAAGGAGTCTGTGTCACCTGCCCATCGGCTTACGGCCACACCACCCTGAGCACGCCCGATCTCGTCTGATCTCGGAAGCTAAGCAGGGTCGGGCCTGGTTAGTACTTGGATGGGAGACTGCCTGGGAATACCAGGTGCTGTAAGCTTTTACACTGCAGCACGCTTTGACACTGCTGCTTCCTTACAAGAAACGTGGGCTTGCAATTACGTTGACGCACGGGCACACGTTAATGTCCTTCCAGTTTCAGCCTTGCTTTGGTTTTCACAGAAAAAAAGAGAACGGTGCACCGTTCCTGGTGGCACTGCAATACCAGGTCAATGCAAGGAGTGAAGAGAGCAAGCCCCAGGTTTCACCGCCCAATGCTCAAAAATGCATTTAATATTTAATCCCCATATAGAGGACATATCAGATATTAAACTGATAAGAACAGATACTACACTTGATCTTAGCCAAAAGGCCGAGAAGCGATGGCCCGCCAGTGTCTGGGGCCAACTCAAGATCTTGGCGCACAAGTTACTTGTTGTGGTGCCATGTTTCTGAAGTGCGCATAACAAAGGCTGCTGCCGATCACCTCCGCCCCCAGGTGATCTAAGCGCACCTCTGAGCCGTGACGGACAGCTGCTTGACATTTGACACACTCAAAGGGCGCAGCCATACAGCAAAGCCCACCAAAAATAACTTAAACTCTCGGACGTTCCTCTCCACGGAAGTCTTTAGTAAAAGGCGAAAGACTTGTGCATTTTGAAGAAAAACCAGAGTCGACATAGACCCTCTCCTTGAGAGCAGCCAAGGAGTCTATCCGCCGGAGTCACCACAGTCTCGGTCGGCCCGGCCGGCCACCTTGGGACAGCCTTTCTTCAACGTTTTTGGTTTGCCGGCCAATCAACCGCCCACATTTGACTGCATGTTTGGAAGCGCATTCTTACTGTTGGTTGTGTGCTGCAGTTTTCTATCAATCGCTGAGGCTGTGGCACACCTCCAAGGTTTAGTGGTAGATGTGAGTGCATGAGCAAAGCAGCTCTGTGTCACACCGAGCAGTACAAACTGCCGGGCCGTTTCCCAGCTCCTCCGGGCTTCTGAAATGGTGAGCTGCTCCTGGCATCGCTTCAATATCAGGTCAATGTACAGGAGTGGACGGAACAAGCGCCAAAGTATTAACCCTTGGCATGATGGCCATGGATCCATCTCCATCAATCCAGTTCTCCTAAAAAGAGCCGGGAAAGGGAGCATGACATTTCCTTAGAGCTAAAAGACAACACCCACAACCATCCCATTCCCAGCAACTTGGAAAGACTGGG
>NW_026704106.1:0-40672 GCF_958295425.1 Solea solea
CATTCTTTAGGAATCAAAGTGCTCAATTGTCATCGCAATCAACAGCATGGCACAGGTACAATTATTATCCATAAACAAAGAAATCATTCAAACTAAATCATTTTTGAGAACCTCATCATTTCCATTTTATTTATCACCATCGTTATATTTAGGGGGTTAAATCCCTTCACACTGGCCTTTACAGCTGTGGTGACATGTGACACTAAAGGTGAACATCTGCCAATATCTGTTAGTTTAATGGAGGAAACATCTGAGCCGATTTGACCTCTGAACTGTGATTCTTGTAAAAATGTCTTCAGTCACACGTGTGTCTGCACGTGACGGAGCAGAGGAGCGAGACGAACTTAAGAGTGACGGATTTCAGACGGAGTTCAGTGAACGCGACAAACGGAGCTACACTACTGCTAACGTCGCTGTTGTTAGCATTAGCCACAACGAGCTCAACCTGATGTTCAGACACGGCGCGCGTGTTCGTGACACTCGAGCACACTCGTGTCGACATGTTGTCAAACTGTCACTCACCTTTTTACTTTTTCACCAAAAATCCGTTTTCAAAAGAACAGTATTTCAGTTTTAGAGGCATAAATCACCGCGAAACCGTCGCCAACGTCTCCTCGTGAGCTGCTTCTTGCCTTCCTCGTGAGCGTCTCGCTTCGCGGGCTCCTTTTTAAACTGACGACGGAGAACCAATCAGATCACGAGCACACGTCACACACGGCACGTAGTCTCGCGAGACTTCTTCTTGTTCAGTTTGGCAGGCTAGACGCAGCTATGGCGTATTGCTGCCCCTACTGGTTGTTATTGAGACCTACATCAAATCCTTTGGTACAATCGTGTTTAGTGAAGATAATCCACCGCTGTTTTCGTTTGAAGCCGAGAATCCAGATTAAATTAGATTCCTTCTTTGACTGGAGTATAGTTTGCACTGGAGAAGAACATGTTTTACTGTCTCACTCTCTCCACACTCACATTTGCCATCAGGATGCTTAACAATCACAGCCAGCGAGACTGCGACTAAAAGCCAAATAAAACCAAAACATGACAAATACAAAGATAACTGTCAATTAGTCATCAGACGAATACAAACTATAAACTGTAATAATAATTTTAAAAAAGGGCTCATCACCAGAGAATACTTGATAAATAGTGATGTTGCATTCTGTGTCATTAAAACATTACAAATATGAGCACACTGGTTGGCACAGTCAATAAAATCAGAAGAGAGAGCTTCCCCCGTGCTCATAAAAACGCACACATGCCGCTGTTTATGGCAAGCCATTTTAACATTTAACAGGCAGACTGGATATGTGTTGCAGATATCTCTCATTGAAAAAGAACATTTCAGATACCTGCAAAGACATTCTTCCTCGGACAAATGGCGTCACTTTTGCCATTCATTTGTATGGGCTTTATCGTTACAGATATCTACAACTCAGTTGCAGATATCCACCATGTGAATTACGGATATCTGCAATTGAATAGTAAATATCTGTAACTCCAGTTAGAGATATCTACAGTTTGATTCTGACTAGTCATAACTCCAGCTCAAGATATCTTTAATTCACCTCAATTCAAGATATCTACATGTTCCGATACAGATATCTTAAATTAAGTTTTGACTAGGCGAAATGACGTTGCAGATATCTCAAGCTGGAGTTAGGGATAGTCATCATTTAATTATGAAGTTATAGATATCTTGAAATGAATTTTGATTAGAGATATCTGAAATTGGAGATATCTGTAACTTTCATTCTGCCTAGTCAAAATGTAACTACACATACCTTGAATTCGAGTTTTGACGAGGCGAAATGACGTTGCAGATATCTGTATGCAAATTGGGGCCCACTGTAGGCGGGAGCAGAGCGTGTTGTTGTTGTTCAAATCATCAAATCACATAGAACTAACGACTCTGAAGTTAGCGTCCGATTCGGCACTTAAGGGGAAAGTTAAGGGGAAATGTAGCCAATGTGCAGTGCGACTGTTTGTCCACTGATTATCTTTTTTTGGACACTTGTTGATGTGAAAACATTTTAGACGTTTTGGGCATGACATTAACTTTGCTTGACACCCACTATTGTATTTGTGAAACTTTTATTTTATTTGTGAAAATGCTAAAGGGGAGAGTTCACCGTTTTTGTTTCATACCTAGACCTCATTACACCAGGTCCACATCAAAAACCACTATACCTAGACTTCTCAAATCTGGACTAGATTATCCTACAGAGCCTGAAGATTCATAAAAACACAGTCACTGATTTGTGAACCCTTTCTTCTCTTTGTGAAAATGCAATAAAGTGTCTCAACACGCCTCCGTCAGCGTCTCAACACGCCTCCGTCAGTCAGTGTCCCAACACGCCTCAGTCAGTTACCCAACACGCCTCCGTCAGTGTCCCAACACGCCCCCGTCAGAGTCCCGACACGCCACCGTCAGTCAGCGTCTCAACACGCCTCCGTCAGTCAGTTTCTCAACACGCCTCCGTCAGTCAGCGTCTCAACACGCCTCCGTCAGTCAGTGTCTCAACACGCCTCCGTCAGCGTCTCAACACGCCTCCGTCAGTCAGTGTCTCAACACGCCTCCGTCAGCGTCTCAACACGCCTCCGTCAGTCAGTGTCTCAACAAGCCTCCGTCAGTGTCTCAACACGCCTCCGTCAGCGTCCCAACACGCCTCCGTCAGTCAGTGTCCCAACACGCCTCAGTCAGTGTCCCAACACGCCTCCGTCAGTGTCCCAACACGCCCCCGTCAGAGTCCCGACACGCCACCTTCAGTCAGCGTCTCAACACGCCTCCGTCAGTCAGTTTCTCAACACGCCTCCGTCAGTCAGCGTCTCAACACGCCTCCGTCAGTCAGTGTCTCAACACGCCTCCGTCAGCGTCTCAACACGCCTCCGTCAGCGTCTCAACACGCCTCCGTCAGTCAGTGTCCCAACACGCTTCAGTCAGTTACCCAACACGCCTCCGTCAGTGTCTCAACACGCCTCCGTCAGTGTCTCAACACGCCTCCATCAGTCAGTGTCTCAACACGACTCCGTCAGTGTCTCCACGCCTCCGTCAGTATCTCAACACGCCTCCGTCAGTGTCTCAACACGCCTCCGTCAGTCAGTGTCTCAACGAGCCTCCGTCAGTGTCTCAACACGCCTCCGTCAGTCAGTGTCTCAACACGCCTCCGTCAGTCAGTGTCTCAACGAGCCTCCGTCAGTGTCTCAACACGCCTCCGTCAGTGAGTGTCTCAACATGCCTCCGTCAGTCAGTGTCTCAACACGCCTCCGTCAGTCAGGTGTCTCAACACGCCTCCGTCAGTCAGTGTCTCAACACGCCTCCGTCAGTGTCTCAACACGCCTCCGTCAGTCAGTGTCTCAACACGCCTCCGTCAGTGTCTCAACACGCCTCCGTCAGCGTCTCAACACGCCTCCGTCAGTCAGTGTCTCAACACGCCTCCGTCAGTGTCTCAACACGCCTCCGTCAGTGTCTCAATACGCGTCCGTCAGTCAGTGTCTCAACATGCCTCCGTCTGTGTCTCAATACGCCTCCGTCAGTCAGTGTCTCAACACGCCTCCGTCAGTGTATCAATACGCCTCCGTCAGTCAGTGTCTCAACACGCCTCCGTCAGTGTCTCAATACGCCTCCGTCAGTCAGTGTCTCAATACGCCTCCGTCAGTCAGTGTCTCAACACCCCTCCGTCAGTCAGTGTCTCAAAATGCCTCCGTCAGTGTCTCAATACGCCTCCGTCAGTCAGTGTCTCAACATGCCTCCGTCAGTGTCTCAATACGCCTCCGTCAGTCAGTGTCTCAACACGCCTCCGTCAGTCAGTGTCTCAACACGCCTACGTCAGTCAGTGTCTCAACGAGCCTCCGTCAGTGTCTCAACACGCCTCCGTCAGTCAGTGTCTCAACACGCCTCCGTCATTCAGTGTCTCAACACGCCTACGCCAGTCAGTGTCTCAACGAGCCTCCGTCAGTGTCTCAACACGCCTCCGTCAGTCAGTGTCTCAACACGCCTCCGTCAGTCAGTGTCTCAACACGCCTCCGTCAGTCAGGTGTCTCAACACGCCTCCGTCAGTCAGTGTCTCAACACGCCTCCGTCAGTGTCTCAACACGCCTCCGTCAGTCAGTGTCTCAACATGCCTCCGTCAGTGTCTCAATACGCCTCCGTCAGTCAGTGTCTCAACACGCCTCCGTCAGTGTCTCAACACGCCTCCGTCAGTGTCTCAATACGCGTCCGTCAGTCAGTGTCTCAACATGCCTCCGTCTGTGTCTCAATACGCCTCCGTCAGTCAGTGTCTCAACACGCCTCCGTCAGTGTCTCAATACGCCTCCGTCAGTCAGTGTCTCAACACGCCTCCGTCAGTGTCTCAATACGCCTCCGTCAGTCAGTGTCTCAACACGCCTCCGTCAGTCAGTGTCTCAAAATGCCTCCGTCAGTGTCTCAATACGCCTCCGTCAGTCAGTGTCTCAACATGCCTCCGTCAGTGTCTCAATACGCCTCCGTCAGTCAGTGTCTCAACACGCCTCCGTCAGTCAGTGTCTCAAAATGCCTCCGTCAGTGTCTCAATACGCCTCCGTCAGTCAGTGTCTCAACATGCCTCCGTCAGTGTCTCAATACGCCTCCGTCAGTGTCTCAATACGCCTCCGTCAGTCAGTGTCTCAACATGCCTCCGTCAGTGTCTCAATACGCCTCCGTCAGTCAGTGTCTCAACATGCCTCCGTCAGTCAGTGTCTCAACACGCCTCCGTCAGTGTCTCAACACGCCTCCGTCAGTGTCTCAATAGGCGTCCGTCAGTCAGTGTCTCAACATGCTTCCGTCAGTGTCTCAATACGCCTCCGTCAGTCAGTGTCTCAACACGCCTCCGTCAGTGTCTCAATACGCCTCCGTCCGTCAGTGTCTCAACACGCCTCCGTCAGTGTCTCAATACGCCTCCGTCAGTCAGTGTCTCAATACGCCTCCGTCAGTCAGTGTCTCAACACGCCTCCGTCAGTCAGTGTCTCAACATGCCTCCGTCAGTGTCTCCATACGCCTCCGTCAGTCAGTGTCTCAACATGCCTCCGTCAGTGTCTCAATACACCTCCGTCAGTCAGTGTCTCAACACGCCTCCGTCAGTGTCTCAATACGCCTCCGTCAGTCAGTGTCTCAACACGCCTCCGTCAGTGTCTCAATACGCCTCCGTCAGTCAGTGTCTCAACATGCCTCCGTCAGTCAGTGTCTCAACACGCCTCCGTCAGTCAGTGTCTCAACATGCCTCCGTCAGTGTCTCAATACGCCTCCGTCAGTCAGTGTCTCAACGTGCCTCCGTCAGTGTCTCAATACGCCTCCGTCAGTCAGTGTCTCAACACGCCTCCGTCAGTGTCTCAATACGCCTCCGTCAGTCAGTGTCTCAACACGCCTCCGTCAGTCAGTGTCTCAACACGCCTCCGTCAGTGTCTCAATACGCCTCCGTCAGTCAGTGTCTCAACATGCCTCTGTCAGTCAGTGTCTCAACACGCCTCCGTCAGTGTCTCAATACGCCTCCGTCAGTCAGTGTCTCAACATGCCTCCGTCAGTCAGTGTCTCAACATGCCTCCGTCAGTGTCTCAATACGCCTCCGTCAGTCAGTGTCTCAACACGCCTCCGTCAGTCAGTGTCTCAACATGCCTCCGTCAGTGTCTCAATACGCCTCCGTCAGTCAGTGTCTCAACACGCCTCCGTCAGTCAGGGTCTCAACACGCCTCCGTCAGTCAGTGTCTCAATACGCCTCCGTCAGTCAGTGTCTCAACACGCCTCCGTCAGTCAGTGTCTCAAAATGCCTCCGTCAGTGTCTCAATACGCCTCCGTCAGTCAGTGTCTCAACATGCCTCCGTCAGTGTCTCAATACGCCTCCGTCAGTCAGTGTCTCAACACGCCTCCGTCAGTGTCTCAATACGCCTCCGTCAGTCAGTGTCTCAACACGCCTCCGTCAGTGTCTCAATACGCCTCCGTCAGTCAGTGTCTCAACATGCCTCCGTCAGTCAGTGTCTCAACACGCCTCCGTCAGTGTCTCAACACGCCTCCGTCAGTGTCTCAACATGCCTCCGTCAGTGTCTCAATACGCCTCCGTCAGTCAGTGTCTCAACACGCCTCCGTCAGTGTCTCAATACGCCTCCGTCAGTCAGTGTCTCAACATGCCTCCGTCAGTCAGTGTCTCAACACGCCTCCGTCAGTGTCTCAACACGCCTCCGTCAGTGTCTCAACATGGCTCCGTCAGTGTCTCAATAAGCGTCCGTCAGTCAGTGTCTCAACACGCCTCCGTCAGTGTCTCAATACGCCTCCGTCAGTCAGTGTCTCAACATGCCTCCGTCAGTGTCTCAATACGCCTCCGTCAGTCAGTGTCTCAACATGCCTCCGTCAGTCAGTGTCTCAACACGCCTCCGTCAGTGTCTCAACACGCCTCCGTCAGTGTCTCAACATGCCTCCGTCAGTGTCTCAATACGCGTCCGTCAGTCAGTGTCTCAACATGCCTCCGTCAGTGTCTCAATACGCCTCCGTCAGTCAGTGTCTCAACACGCCTCCGTCAGTCAGTGTCTCAACAGGCCTCCGTCAGTCAGTGTCTCAACACGCCTCCGTCAGTCAGTGTCTCAACATGCCTCCGTCAGTGTCTCAATACGCCTCCGTCAGTCAGTGTCTCAACACGCCTCTGTCAGTGTCTCAATACGCCTCCGTCAGTCAGTGTCTCAACACGCCTCCGTCAGTCAGTGTCTCAACATGCCTCCGTCAGTGTCTCAATACGCCTCCGTCAGTCAGTCGCTCAACACGTCTCCGTCAGTGTCTCAATACGCCTCCGTCAGTCAGTGTCTCAACACGCCTCCGTCAGTCAGTGTCTCAACATGCCTCCGTCAGTGTCTCAATACGCCTCCGTCAGTCAGTGTCTCAACATGCCTCTGTCAGTCAGTGTCTCAACATGCCTCCGTCAGTGTCTCAATACGCCTCCGTCAGTCAGTGTCTCAACATGCCTCCGTCAGTGTCTCAATACGCCTCCGTCAGTCAGTGTCTCAACACGCCTCCGTCAGTCAGTGTCTCAACACGCCTCCGTCAGTCAGTGTCTCAACATGCCTCCGTCAGTGTCTCAATACGCCTCCGTCAGTCAGTGTCTCAACACGCCTCCGTCAGTCAGTGTCTCAATACGCCTCCGTCAGTCAGGGTCTCAACACGCCTCCGTCAGTCAGTGTCTCAATACGCCTCCGTCAGTCAGTGTCTCAACACGCCTCCGTCAGTCAGTGTCTCAAAATGCCTCCGTCAGTGTCTCAATACGCCTTCGTCAGTCAGTGTCTCAACATGCCTCCGTCAGTGTCTCAATACGCCTCCGTCAGTCAGTGTCTCAACACGCCTCCGTCAGTGTCTCAATACGCCTCCGTCAGTCAGTGTCTCAACATGCCTCCGTCAGTGTCTCAATACGCCTCCGTCAGTCAGTGTCTCAACATGCCTCCGTCAGTCAGTGTCTCAACACGCCTCCGTCAGTGTCTCAACACGCCTCCGTCAGTGTCTCAACATGCCTCCGTCAGTGTCTCAATACGCGTCCGTCAGTCAGTGTCTCAACATGCCTCCGTCAGTGTCTCAATACGCCTCCGTCAGTCAGTGTCTCAACATGCCTCCGTCAGTCAGTGTCTCAACACGCCTCCGTCAGTCAGTGTCTCAACATGCCTCCGTCACTGTCTCAATACGCCTCCGTCAGTCAGTGTCTCAACACGCCTCCGTCAGTCAGTGTCTCAACATGCCTCCGTCAGTGTCTCAATACGCCTCCGTCAGTCAGTGTCTCAACACGCCTCCGTCAGTCAGTGTCTCAATACGCCTCCGTCAGTCAGTGTCTCAACACGCCTCCGTCAGTCAGTGTCTCAAAATGCCTCCGTCAGTGTCTCAATACGCCTCCGTCAGTCAGTGTCTCAACATGCCTCCGTCAGTGTCTCAATACGCCTCCGTCAGTCAGTGTCTCAACACGCCTCCGTCAGTGTCTCAATACGCCTCCGTCAGTCAGTGTCTCAACATGCCTCCGTCAGTGTCTCAATACGCCTCCGTCAGTCAGTGTCTCAACATGCCTCCGTCAGTCAGTGTCTCAACACGCCTCCGTCAGTGTCTCAACACGCCTCCGTCAGTGTCTCAACATGCCTCCGTCAGTGTCTCAATACGCGTCCGTCAGTCAGTGTCTCAACATGCCTCCGTCAGTGTCTCAATACGCCCTCCGTCAGTCAGTGTCTCAAAATGCCTCCGTCAGTGTCTCAATACGCCTCCGTCAGTCAGTGTCTCAACATGCCTCCGTCAGTGTCTCAATACGCCTCCGTCAGTCAGTGTCTCAACACGCCTCCGTCAGTGTCTCAATACGCCTCCGTCAGTCAGTGTCTCAACATGCCTCCGTCAGTCAGTGTCTCAACACGCCTCCGTCAGTGTCTCAACACGCCTCCGTCAGTGTCTCAACATGGCTCCGTCAGTGTCTCAATAAGCGTCCGTCAGTCAGTGTCTCAACACGCCTCCGTCAGTGTCTCAATACGCCTCCGTCAGTCAGTGTCTCAACATGCCTCCGTCAGTGTCTCAATACGCCTCCGTCAGTCAGTGTCTCAACATGCCTCCGTCAGTCAGTGTCTCAACACGCCTCCGTCAGTCAGTGTCTCAACACGCCTTCCGTCAGTCAGTGTCTCAACATGCCTCCGTCAGTGTCTCAATACGCCTCCGTCAGTCAGTGTCTCAACATGCCTCCGTCAGTGTCTCAATACGCCTCCGTCAGTCAGTGTCTCAACATGCCTCCGTCAGTCAGTGTCTCAACACGCCTCCGTCAGTCAGTGTCTTAACATGCCTCCGTCAGTGTCTCAATACGCCTCCGTCAGTCAGTGTCTCAACATGCCTCCGTCAGTGTCTCAATACGCCTCCGTCGGTCAGTGTCTCAACATGCCTCCGTCAGTGTCTCAATACGCCTCCGTCAGTCAGTGTCTCAATACGCCTCCGTCAGTCAGTGTCTCAACATGCCTCCGTCAGTGTCTCAATACGCCTCCGTCAGTCAGTGTCTCAACACGCCTCCGTCAGTCAGTGTCTCAACATGCCTCCGTCAGTGTCTCAATACGCCTCCGTCAGTCAGTGTCTCAACACGCCTCCGTCAGTCAGTGTCTCAACATGCCTCCGTCAGTGTCTCAATACGCCTCCGTCAGTCAGTGTCTCAACATGCCTCCGTCAGTGTCTCAATACGCCTCCGTCAGTCAGTGTCTCAACACGCCTCCGTCAGTCAGTGTCTCAACATGCCTCCGTCAGTGTCTCAATACGCCTCCGTCAGTCAGTGTCTCAACACGCCTCCGTCAGTCAGTGTCTCAACATGCCTCCGTCAGTGTCTCAATACGCCTCCGTCAGTCAGTGTCTCAACATGCCTCCGTCAGTGTCTCAATACGCCTCCGTCAGTCAGTGTCTCAACACGCCTCCGTCAGTGTCTCAATACGCCTCCGTCAGTCAGTGTCTCAACATGCCTCCGTCAGTGTCTCAATACGCCTCCGTCAGTCAGTGTCTCAACATGCCTCCGTCAGTCAGTGTCTCAACACGCCTCCGTCAGTGTCTCAACACGCCTCCGTCAGTGTCTCAACATGCCTCCGTCAGTGTCTCAATACGCGTCCGTCAGTCAGTGTCTCAATACGCCTCCGTCAGTCAGTGTCTCAACACGCCTCCGTCAGTGTCTCAATACGCCTCCGTCAGTCAGTGTCTCAACATGCCTCCGTCAGTCAGTGTCTCAACACGCCTCCGTCAGTGTCTCAACACGCCTCCGTCAGTGTCTCAACACGCCTCCGTCAGTCAGTGTCTCAACATGCCTCCGTCAGTGTCTCAATACGCCTCCGTCAGTCAGTGTCTCAACACGCCTCCGTCAGTCAGTGTCTCAACATGCCTCCGTCAGTGTCTCAATACGCCTCCGTCAGTCAGTGTCTCAACACGCCTCCGTCAGTCAGTGTCTCAACACGCCTCCGTCAGTGTCTCAACACGCCTCCGTCAGTGTCTCAATACGCCTCCGTCAGTCAGTGTCTCAACACGCCTCCGTCAGTGTCTCAATACGCCTCCGTCAGTCAGTGTCTCAACACGCCTCCGTCAGTCAGTGTCTCAATACGCCTCCGTCAGTCAGTGTCTCAACATGCCTCCGTCAGTGTCTCAATACGCCTCCGTCAGTCAGTGTCTCAACATGCCTCCGTCAGTCAGTGTCTCAACACGCCTCCGTCAGTGTCTCAACACGCCTCCGTCAGTGTCTCAACACGCCTCCGTCAGTCAGTGTCTCAACACGCCTCCGTCAGTGTCTCAACACGCCTCCGTCAGTGTCTCAATACGCCTCCGTCAGTCAGTGTCTCAACACGCCTCCGTCAGTGTCTCAATACGCCTCCGTCAGTCAGTGTCTCAACACGCCTCCGTCAGTGTCTCAATACGCCTCCGTCAGTGTCTCAACATGCCTCCGTCAGTGTCTCAATACGCCTCCGTCAGTCAGTGTCTCAACATGCCTCCGTCAGTGTCTCAATACGCCTCCGTCAGTCAGTGTCTCAACACGCCTCCGTCAGTGTCTCAATACGCCTCCGTCAGTCAGTGTCTCAACACGCCTCCGTCAGTGTCTCAATACGCCTCCGTCAGTCAGTGTCTCAACATGCCTCCGTCAGTCAGTGTCTCAACACGCCTCCGTCAGTGTCTCAACACGCCTCCGTCAGTGTCTCAATATGCCTCCGTCAGTGTCTCAATACGCGTCCGTCAGTCAGTGTCTCAACATGCCTCCGTCAGTGTCTCAATACGCCTCCGTCAGTCAGTGTCTCAACACGCCTCCATCAGTGTCTTAATACGCCTCCGTCAGTCAGTGTCTCAACATGCCTCCGTCAGTGTCTCAATACGCCTCCGTCAGTCAGTGTCTCAACACGCCTCCGTCAGTGTCTCAACACGCCTCCGTCAGTGTCTCAACATGCCTCCGTCAGTGTCTCAATACGCGTCCGTCAGTCAGTGTCTCAACATGCCTCCGTCAGTGTCTCAATACGCCTCCGTCAGTCAGTGTCTCAACACGCCTCCGTCAGTGTCTCAATACGCCTCCGTCAGTCAGTGTCTCAATACGCCTCCGTCAGTGTCTCAACACGCCTCCGTCAGTCAGTGTCTCAACATGCCTCCGTCAGTCAGTGTCTCAACACGCCTCCGTCAGTGTCTCAACACGTCTCCGTCAGTGTCTCAACATGCCTCCGTCAGTGTCTCAATACGCCTCCGTCAGTCAGTGTCTCAACACGCCTCCGTCAGTGTCTCAATACGCCTCCGTCAGTCAGTGTCTCAACACGCCTCCGTCAGTGTCTCAATACGCCTCCGTCAGTCAGTGTCTCAACATGCCTCCGTCAGTGTCTCAATACGCCTCCGTCAGTCAGTGTCTCAACATGCCTCCGTCAGTCAGTGTCTCAACACGCCTCCGTCAGTCAGTGTCTCAACATGCCTCCGTCAGTGTCTCAATACGCCTCCGTCAGTCAGTGTCTCAACACGCCTCCGTCAGTCACTGTCTCAACATGCCTCCGTCAGTGTCTCAATACGCCTCCGTCAGTCAGTGTCTCAATATGCCTCCGTCAGTGTCTCAATACGCCTCCGTCAGTCAGTGTCTCAACATGCCTCCGTCAGTCAGTGTCTCAACATGCCTCCGTCAGTCAGTGTCTCAACATGCCTCCGTCAGTGTCTCAATACGCCTCCGTCAGTCAGTGTCTCAACACGCCTCCGTCAGTCAGTGTCTCAACATGCCTCCGTCAGTGTCTCAATACGCCTCCGTCAGTCAGTGTCTCATCATGCCTCCGTCAGTGTCTCAATACGCCTCCGTCAGTCAGTGTCTCAACATGCCTCCGTCAGTCAGTGTCTCAACATGCCTCCGTCAGTGTCTCAATACGCCTCCGTCAGTCAGTGTCTCAACATGCCTCCGTCAGTGTCTCAATACGCCTCCGTCAGTCAGTGTATCAACACGCCTCCGTCAGTCAGTGTCTCAACATGCCTCCGTCAGTGTCTCAATACGCCTCCGTCAGTCTGTGTCTCAACACGCCTCCGTCAGTGTCTCAACACGCCTCCGTCAGTCAGTGTCTCAACACGCCTCCGTCAGTGTCTCAACACGCCTCCGTCAGTCAGTGTCTCAACACGCCTCTGTCAGTGTCTCAATACGCCTCCGTCAGTCAGTGTCTCAACACGCCTCCGTCAGTCAGTGTCTCAACATGCCTCCGTCAGTGTCTCAATACGCCTCCGTCAGTCTGTGTCTCAACACGCCTCCGTCAGTGTCTCAACACGCCTCCGTCAGTCAGTGTCTCAACACGCCTCCGTCAGTCAGTGTCTCAACACGCCTCCGTCAGTGTCTCAACACGCCTCCGTCAGTGTCTCAATACGCCTCCGTCAGTCAGTGTCTCAACACGCCTCCGTCAGTGTCTCAATACGCCTCCGTCAGTCAGTGTCTCAACACGCCTCCGTCAGTGTCTCAATACGCCTCCGTCAGTCAGTGTCTCAACACGCCTCCGTCAGTGTCTCAATACGCCTCCGTCAGTCAGTGTCTCAACACGCCTCCGTCAGTGTCTCAATACGCCTCCGTCAGTCATTGTCTCAACATGCCTCCGTCAGTCAGTGTCTCAACACGCCTCCGTCAGTGTCTCAACACGCCTCCGTCAGTGTCTCAACATGCCTCCGTCAGTCAGTGTCTCAACACGCCTCCGTCAGTGTCTCAACACGCCTCTGTCAGTGTCTCAACATGCCTCCGTCAGTGTCTCAATACGCGTCCGTCAGTCAGTGTCTCAACATGCCTCCGTCAGTGTCTCAATACGCCTCCGTCAGTCAGTGTCTCAACATGCCTCCGTCAGTGTCTCAATACGCCTCCGTCAGTCAGTGTCTCAACACGCCTCCGTCAGTCAGTGTCTCAACACGCCTCCGTCAGTCAGTGTCTCAACATGCCTCCGTCAGTGTCTCAATACGCCTCCGTCAGTCAGTGTCTCAATATGCCTCCGTCAGTCAGTGTCTCATCATGCCTCCGTCAGTGTCTCAATACGCCTCCGTCAGTCAGTGTCTCAACATGCCTCCGTCAGTCAGTGTCTCAACATGCCTCCGTCAGTGTCTCAATACGCCTCCGTCAGTCAGTGTCTCAACATGCCTCCGTCAGTGTCTCAATACGCCTCCGTCAGTCAGTGTATCAACACGCCTCCGTCAGTCAGTGTCTCAACATGCCTCCGTCAGTGTCTCAATACGCCTCCGTCAGTCAGTGTCTCAACATGCCTCCGTCAGTGTCTCAATACGCCTCCGTCAGTCAGTGTCTCAATACGCCTCCGTCAGTGTCTCAACACGCCTCCGTCAGTCAGTGTCTCAACATGCCTCCGTCAGTCAGTGTCTCAACACGCCTCCGTCAGTGTCTCAACACGTCTCCGTCAGTGTCTCAACATGCCTCCGTCAGTGTCTCAATACGCCTCCGTCAGTCAGTGTCTCAACACGCCTCCGTCAGTGTCTCAATACGCCTCCGTCAGTCAGTGTCTCAACACGCCTCCGTCAGTGTCTCAATACGCCTCCGTCAGTCAGTGTCTCAACATGCCTCCGTCAGTGTCTCAATACGCCTCCGTCAGTCAGTGTCTCAATATGCCTCCGTCAGTGTCTCAATACGCCTCCGTCAGTCAGTGTCTCAACATGCCTCCGTCAGTCAGTGTCTCAACATGCCTCCGTCAGTCAGTGTCTCAACATGCCTCCGTCAGTGTCTCAATACGCCTCCGTCAGTCAGTGTCTCAACACGCCTCCGTCAGTCAGTGTCTCAACATGCCTCCGTCAGTGTCTCAATACGCCTCCGTCAGTCAGTGTCTCATCATGCCTCCGTCAGTGTCTCAATACGCCTCCGTCAGTCAGTGTCTCAACATGCCTCCGTCAGTCAGTGTCTCAACATGCCTCCGTCAGTGTCTCAATACGCCTCCGTCAGTCAGTGTCTCAACATGCCTCCGTCAGTGTCTCAATACGCCTCCGTCAGTCAGTGTATCAACACGCCTCCGTCAGTCAGTGTCTCAACATGCCTCCGTCAGTGTCTCAATACGCCTCCGTCAGTCTGTGTCTCAACACGCCTCCGTCAGTGTCTCAACACGCCTCCGTCAGTCAGTGTCTCAACACGCCTCCGTCAGTGTCTCAACACGCCTCCGTCAGTCAGTGTCTCAACACGCCTCCGTCAGTGTCTCAACACGCCTCCGTCAGTGTCTCAATACGCCTCCGTCAGTCAGTGTCTCAACACGCCTCTGTCAGTGTCTCAATACGCCTCCGTCAGTCAGTGTCTCAACACGCCTCCGTCAGTCAGTGTCTCAACATGCCTCCGTCAGTGTCTCAATACGCCTCCGTCAGTCTGTGTCTCAACACGCCTCCGTCAGTGTCTCAACACGCCTCCGTCAGTCAGTGTCTCAACACGCCTCCGTCAGTCAGTGTCTCAACACGCCTCCGTCAGTGTCTCAACACGCCTCCGTCAGTGTCTCAATACGCCTCCGTCAGTCAGTGTCTCAACACGCCTCCGTCAGTGTCTCAATACGCCTCCGTCAGTCAGTGTCTCAACATGCCTCCGTCAGTGTCTCAATACGCCTCCGTCAGTCATTGTCTCAACATGCCTCCGTCAGTCAGTGTCTCAACACGCCTCCGTCAGTGTCTCAACACGCCTCCGTCAGTGTCTCAACATGCCTCCGTCAGTCAGTGTCTCAACACGCCTCCGTCAGTGTCTCAACACGCCTCTGTCAGTGTCTCAACATGCCTCCGTCAGTGTCTCAATACGCGTCCGTCAGTCAGTGTCTCAACATGCCTCCGTCAGTGTCTCAATACGCCTCCGTCAGTCAGTGTCTCAACATGCCTCCGTCAGTGTCTCAATACGCCTCCGTCAGTCAGTGTCTCAACATGCCTCCGTCAGTCAGTGTCTCAACATGCCTCCGTCAGTGTCTCAATACGCCTCCGTCAGTCAGTGTCTCAACATGCCTCCGTCAGTGTCTCAATACGCCTCCGTCAGTCAGTGTATCAACACGCCTCCGTCAGTCAGTGTCTCAACATGCCTCCGTCAGTGTCTCAATACGCCTCCGTCAGTCAGTGTCTCAACATGCCTCCGTCAGTGTCTCAATACGCCTCCGTCAGTCAGTGTCTCAACACGCCTCCGTCAGTGTCTCAACACGCCTCCGTCAGTCAGTGTCTCAACACGCCTCCGTCAGTGTCTCAACACGCCTCCGTCAGTGTCTCAACATGCCTCCGTCAGTGTCTCAATACGCCTCCGTCAGTCAGTGTCTCAACATGCCTCCGTCAGTGTCTCAATACGCCTCCGTCAGTCAGTGTCTCAACACGCCTCCGTCAGTGTCTCAATACGCCTCCGTCAGTCAGTGTCTCAACACGCCTCCGTCAGTGTCTCAATACGCCTCCGTCAGTCAGTGTCTCAACATGCCTCCGTCAGTCAGTGTCTCAACACGCCTCCGTCAGTGTCTCAACACGCCTCTGTCAGTGTCTCAACATGCCTCCGTCAGTCAGTGTCTCAACATGCCTCCATCAGTGTCTCAATACGCCTCCGTCAGTCAGTGTCTCAACATGCCTCCGTCAGTGTCTCAATACGCCTCCGTCAGTCAGTGTATCAACACGCCTCCGTCAGTCAGTGTCTCAACATGCCTCCGTCAGTGTCTCAATACGCCTCCGTCAGTCAGTGTCTCAACATGCCTCCGTCAGTGTCTCAATACGCCTCCGTCAGTCAGTGTCTCAACACGCCTCCGTCAGTGTCTCAACACGCCTCCGTCAGTCAGTGTCTCAACACGCCTCCGTCAGTGTCTCAACACGCCTCCGTCAGTGTCTCAATACGCCTCCGTCAGTCAGTGTCTCAACACGCCTCCGTCAGTGTCTCAATACGCCTCCGTCAGTCAGTGTCTCAACACGCCTCCGTCAGTGTCTCAATACGCCTCCGTCAGTCAGTGTCTCAACACGCCTCCGTCAGTGTCTCAATACGCCTCCGTCAGTCAGTGTCTCAACACGCCTCCGTCAGTGTCTCAATATGCCTCCGTCAGTGTCTCAATACGCGTCCGTCAGTCAGTGTCTCAACATGCCTCCGTCAGTGTCTCAATACGCCTCCGTCAGTCAGTGTCTCAACACGCCTCCGTCAGTGTCTCAATACGCCTCCGTCAGTCAGTGTCTCAACATGCATCCGTCAGTCAGTGTCTCAACACGCCTCCGTCAGTGTCTCAACACGCCTCCGTCAGTGTCTCAACATGCCTCCGTCAGTGTCTCAATACGCATCCGTCAGTCAGTGTCTCAACATGCCTCCGTCAGTGTCTCAATACGCCTCCGTCAGTCAGTGTCTCAACACGCCTCCGTCAGTGTCTCAATACGCCTCCGTCAGTCAGTGTCTCAACACGCCTCCGTCAGTGTCTCAATACGCCTCCGTCAGTCAGTGTCTCAACATGCCTCCGTCAGTCAGTGTCTCAACACGCCTCCGTCAGTGTCTCAACACGCCTCTGTCAGTGTCTCAACATGCCTCCGTCAGTGTCTCAATACGCGTCCGTCAGTCAGTGTCTCAACATGCCTCCGTCAGTGTCTCAATACGCCTCCGTCAGTCAGTGTCTCAACATGCCTCCGTCAGTGTCTCAATACGCCTCCGTCAGTCAGTGTCTCAACACGCCTCCGTCAGTCAGTGTCTCAACACGCCTCCGTCAGTCAGTGTCTCAACATGCCTCCGTCAGTGTCTCAATACGCCTCCGTCAGTCAGTGTCTCAATATGCCTCCGTCAGTCAGTGTCTCATCATGCCTTCTTCAGTCAGTGTCTCAACATGCCTCCGTCAGTGTCTCAATACGCCTCCGTCAGTCAGTGTCTCAACACGCCTCCGTCAGTCAGTGTCTCAACATGCCTCCGTCAGTGTCTCAATACGCCTCCGTCAGTCAGTGTCTCATCATGCCTCCGTCAGTGTCTCAATACGCCTCCGTCAGTCAGTGTCTCAACATGCCTCCGTCAGTGTCTCAATACGCCTCCGTCAGTCAGTGTCTCAACACGCCTCCGTCAGTCAGTGTCTCAACATGCCTCCGTCAGTGTCTCAATACGCCTCCGTCAGTCAGTGTCTCATCATGCCTCCGTCAGTGTCTCAATACGCCTCCGTCAGTCAGTGTCTCAACATGCCTCCGTCAGTCAGTGTCTCAACATGCCTCCGTCAGTGTCTCAATACGCCTCCGTCAGTCAGTGTCTCAACATGCCTCCGTCAGTGTCTCAATACGCCTCCGTCAGTCAGTGTATCAACACGCCTCCGTCAGTCAGTGTCTCAACATGCCTCCGTCAGTGTCTCAACGGAGTCAACATGCCTCCGTCAGTGTCTCAATACGCCTCCGTCAGTCAGTGTCTCAACATGCCTCCGTCAGTGTCTCAATACGCCTCCGTCAGTCAGTGTCTCAACACGCCTCCGTCAGTGTCTCAACACGCCTCCGTCAGTCAGTGTCTCAACACGCCTCCGTCAGTGTCTCAATACGCCTCCGTCAGTCAGTGTCTCAACATGCCTCCGTCAGTCAGTGTCTCAACATGCCTCCGTCAGTGTCTCAATACGCCTCCGTCAGTCAGTGTCTCAACATGCCTCCGTCAGTGTCTCAATACGCCTCCGTCAGTCAGTGTATCAACACGCCTCCGTCAGTCAGTGTCTCAACATGCCTCCGTCAGTGTCTCAATACGCCTCCGTCAGTCTGTGTCTCAACACGCCTCCGTCAGTGTCTCAACACGCCTCCGTCAGTCAGTGTCTCAACACGCCTCCGTCAGTGTCTCAACACGCCTCCGTCAGTCAGTGTCTCAACACGCCTCCGTCAGTGTCTCAACACGCCTCCGTCAGTGTCTCAATACGCCTCCGTCAGTCAGTGTCTCAACACGCCTCTGTCAGTGTCTCAATACGCCTCCGTCAGTCAGTGTCTCAACACGCCTCCGTCAGTCAGTGTCTCAACATGCCTCCGTCAGTGTCTCAATACGCCTCCGTCAGTCTGTGTCTCAACACGCCTCCGTCAGTGTCTCAACACGCCTCCGTCAGTCAGTGTCTCAACACGCCTCCGTCAGTCAGTGTCTCAACACGCCTCCGTCAGTGTCTCAACACGCCTCCGTCAGTGTCTCAATACGCCTCCGTCAGTCAGTGTCTCAACACGCCTCCGTCAGTGTCTCAATACGCCTCCGTCAGTCAGTGTCTCAACACGCCTCCGTCAGTGTCTCAATACGCCTCCGTCAGTCAGTGTCTCAACACGCCTCCGTCAGTGTCTCAATACGCCTCCGTCAGTCAGTGTCTCAACATGCCTCCGTCAGTGTCTCAATACGCCTCCGTCAGTCAGTGTCTCAACATGCCTCCGTCAGTCAGTGTCTCAACACGCCTCCGTCAGTGTCTCAACACGCCTCCGTCAGTGTCTCAACATGCCTCCGTCAGTGTCTCAATACGCGTCCGTCAGTCAGTGTCTCAACATGCCTCCGTCAGTGTCTCAATACGCCTCCGTCAGTCAGTGTCTCAAAATGCCTCCGTCAGTGTCTCAATACGCCTCCGTCAGTCAGTGTCTCAACATGCCTCCGTCAGTGTCTCAATACGCCTCCGTCAGTCAGTGTCTCAACACGCCTCCGTCAGTGTCTCAATACGCCTCCGTCAGTCAGTGTCTCAACATGCCTCCGTCAGTCAGTGTCTCAACACGCCTCCGTCAGTGTCTCAACACGCCTCCGTCAGTGTCTCAACATGGCTCCGTCAGTGTCTCAATAAGCGTCCGTCAGTCAGTGTCTCAACACGCCTCCGTCAGTGTCTCAATACGCCTCCGTCAGTCAGTGTCTCAACATGCCTCCGTCAGTGTCTCAATACGCCTCCGTCAGTCAGTGTCTCAACATGCCTCCGTCAGTCAGTGTCTCAACACGCCTCCGTCAGTCAGTGTCTCAACACGCCTCCGTCAGTCAGTGTCTCAACATGCCTCCGTCAGTGTCTCAATACGCCTCCGTCAGTCAGTGTCTCAACATGCCTCCGTCAGTGTCTCAATACGCCTCCGTCAGTCAGTGTCTCAACATGCCTCCGTCAGTCAGTGTCTCAACACGCCTCCGTCAGTCAGTGTCTTAACATGCCTCCGTCAGTGTCTCAATACGCCTCCGTCAGTCAGTGTCTCAACATGCCTCCGTCAGTGTCTCAATACGCCTCCGTCAGTCAGTGTCTCAACATGCCTCCGTCAGTGTCTCAATACGCCTCCGTCAGTCAGTGTCTCAATACGCCTCCGTCAGTCAGTGTCTCAACATGCCTCCGTCAGTGTCTCAATACGCCTCCGTCAGTCAGTGTCTCAACACGCCTCCGTCAGTCAGTGTCTCAACATGCCTCCGTCAGTGTCTCAATACGCCTCCGTCAGTCAGTGTCTCAACACGCCTCCGTCAGTCAGTGTCTCAACATGCCTCCGTCAGTGTCTCAATACGCCTCCGTCAGTCAGTGTCTCAACATGCCTCCGTCAGTGTCTCAATACGCCTCCGTCAGTCAGTGTCTCAACACGCCTCCGTCAGTCAGTGTCTCAACATGCCTCCGTCAGTGTCTCAATACGCCTCCGTCAGTCAGTGTCTCAACACGCCTCCGTCAGTCAGTGTCTCAACATGCCTCCGTCAGTGTCTCAATACGCCTCCGTCAGTCAGTGTCTCAACATGCCTCCGTCAGTGTCTCAATACGCCTCCGTCAGTCAGTGTCTCAACACGCCTCCGTCAGTGTCTCAATACGCCTCCGTCAGTCAGTGTCTCAACATGCCTCCGTCAGTGTCTCAATACGCCTCCGTCAGTCAGTGTCTCAACATGCCTCCGTCAGTCAGTGTCTCAACACGCCTCCGTCAGTGTCTCAACACGCCTCCGTCAGTGTCTCAACATGCCTCCGTCAGTGTCTCAATACGCGTCCGTCAGTCAGTGTCTCAATACGCCTCCGTCAGTCAGTGTCTCAACACGCCTCCGTCAGTGTCTCAATACGCCTCCGTCAGTCAGTGTCTCAACATGCCTCCGTCAGTCAGTGTCTCAACACGCCTCCGTCAGTGTCTCAACACGCCTCCGTCAGTGTCTCAACACGCCTCCGTCAGTCAGTGTCTCAACATGCCTCCGTCAGTGTCTCAATACGCCTCCGTCAGTCAGTGTCTCAACACGCCTCCGTCAGTCAGTGTCTCAACATGCCTCCGTCAGTGTCTCAATACGCCTCCGTCAGTCAGTGTCTCAACACGCCTCCGTCAGTCAGTGTCTCAACACGCCTCCGTCAGTGTCTCAACACGCCTCCGTCAGTGTCTCAATACGCCTCCGTCAGTCAGTGTCTCAACACGCCTCCGTCAGTGTCTCAATACGCCTCCGTCAGTCAGTGTCTCAACACGCCTCCGTCAGTCAGTGTCTCAATACGCCTCCGTCAGTCAGTGTCTCAACATGCCTCCGTCAGTGTCTCAATACGCCTCCGTCAGTCAGTGTCTCAACATGCCTCCGTCAGTCAGTGTCTCAACACGCCTCCGTCAGTGTCTCAACACGCCTCCGTCAGTGTCTCAACACGCCTCCGTCAGTCAGTGTCTCAACACGCCTCCGTCAGTGTCTCAACACGCCTCCGTCAGTGTCTCAATACGCCTCCGTCAGTCAGTGTCTCAACACGCCTCCGTCAGTGTCTCAATACGCCTCCGTCAGTCAGTGTCTCAACACGCCTCCGTCAGTGTCTCAATACGCCTCCGTCAGTGTCTCAACATGCCTCCGTCAGTGTCTCAATACGCCTCCGTCAGTCAGTGTCTCAACATGCCTCCGTCAGTGTCTCAATACGCCTCCGTCAGTCAGTGTCTCAACACGCCTCCGTCAGTGTCTCAATACGCCTCCGTCAGTCAGTGTCTCAACACGCCTCCGTCAGTGTCTCAATACGCCTCCGTCAGTCAGTGTCTCAACATGCCTCCGTCAGTCAGTGTCTCAACACGCCTCCGTCAGTGTCTCAACACGCCTCCGTCAGTGTCTCAATATGCCTCCGTCAGTGTCTCAATACGCGTCCGTCAGTCAGTGTCTCAACATGCCTCCGTCAGTGTCTCAATACGCCTCCGTCAGTCAGTGTCTCAACACGCCTCCATCAGTGTCTTAATACGCCTCCGTCAGTCAGTGTCTCAACATGCCTCCGTCAGTGTCTCAATACGCCTCCGTCAGTCAGTGTCTCAACACGCCTCCGTCAGTGTCTCAACACGCCTCCGTCAGTGTCTCAACATGCCTCCGTCAGTGTCTCAATACGCGTCCGTCAGTCAGTGTCTCAACATGCCTCCGTCAGTGTCTCAATACGCCTCCGTCAGTCAGTGTCTCAACACGCCTCCGTCAGTGTCTCAATACGCCTCCGTCAGTCAGTGTCTCAATACGCCTCCGTCAGTGTCTCAACACGCCTCCGTCAGTCAGTGTCTCAACATGCCTCCGTCAGTCAGTGTCTCAACACGCCTCCGTCAGTGTCTCAACACGTCTCCGTCAGTGTCTCAACATGCCTCCGTCAGTGTCTCAATACGCCTCCGTCAGTCAGTGTCTCAACACGCCTCCGTCAGTGTCTCAATACGCCTCCGTCAGTCAGTGTCTCAACACGCCTCCGTCAGTGTCTCAATACGCCTCCGTCAGTCAGTGTCTCAACATGCCTCCGTCAGTGTCTCAATACGCCTCCGTCAGTCAGTGTCTCAACATGCCTCCGTCAGTCAGTGTCTCAACACGCCTCCGTCAGTCAGTGTCTCAACATGCCTCCGTCAGTGTCTCAATACGCCTCCGTCAGTCAGTGTCTCAACACGCCTCCGTCAGTCACTGTCTCAACATGCCTCCGTCAGTGTCTCAATACGCCTCCGTCAGTCAGTGTCTCAATATGCCTCCGTCAGTGTCTCAATACGCCTCCGTCAGTCAGTGTCTCAACATGCCTCCGTCAGTCAGTGTCTCAACATGCCTCCGTCAGTCAGTGTCTCAACATGCCTCCGTCAGTGTCTCAATACGCCTCCGTCAGTCAGTGTCTCAACACGCCTCCGTCAGTCAGTGTCTCAACATGCCTCCGTCAGTGTCTCAATACGCCTCCGTCAGTCAGTGTCTCATCATGCCTCCGTCAGTGTCTCAATACGCCTCCGTCAGTCAGTGTCTCAACATGCCTCCGTCAGTCAGTGTCTCAACATGCCTCCGTCAGTGTCTCAATACGCCTCCGTCAGTCAGTGTCTCAACATGCCTCCGTCAGTGTCTCAATACGCCTCCGTCAGTCAGTGTATCAACACGCCTCCGTCAGTCAGTGTCTCAACATGCCTCCGTCAGTGTCTCAATACGCCTCCGTCAGTCTGTGTCTCAACACGCCTCCGTCAGTGTCTCAACACGCCTCCGTCAGTCAGTGTCTCAACACGCCTCCGTCAGTGTCTCAACACGCCTCCGTCAGTCAGTGTCTCAACACGCCTCTGTCAGTGTCTCAATACGCCTCCGTCAGTCAGTGTCTCAACACGCCTCCGTCAGTCAGTGTCTCAACATGCCTCCGTCAGTGTCTCAATACGCCTCCGTCAGTCTGTGTCTCAACACGCCTCCGTCAGTGTCTCAACACGCCTCCGTCAGTCAGTGTCTCAACACGCCTCCGTCAGTCAGTGTCTCAACACGCCTCCGTCAGTGTCTCAACACGCCTCCGTCAGTGTCTCAATACGCCTCCGTCAGTCAGTGTCTCAACACGCCTCCGTCAGTGTCTCAATACGCCTCCGTCAGTCAGTGTCTCAACACGCCTCCGTCAGTGTCTCAATACGCCTCCGTCAGTCAGTGTCTCAACACGCCTCCGTCAGTGTCTCAATACGCCTCCGTCAGTCAGTGTCTCAACACGCCTCCGTCAGTGTCTCAATACGCCTCCGTCAGTCATTGTCTCAACATGCCTCCGTCAGTCAGTGTCTCAACACGCCTCCGTCAGTGTCTCAACACGCCTCCGTCAGTGTCTCAACATGCCTCCGTCAGTCAGTGTCTCAACACGCCTCCGTCAGTGTCTCAACACGCCTCTGTCAGTGTCTCAACATGCCTCCGTCAGTGTCTCAATACGCGTCCGTCAGTCAGTGTCTCAACATGCCTCCGTCAGTGTCTCAATACGCCTCCGTCAGTCAGTGTCTCAACATGCCTCCGTCAGTGTCTCAATACGCCTCCGTCAGTCAGTGTCTCAACACGCCTCCGTCAGTCAGTGTCTCAACACGCCTCCGTCAGTCAGTGTCTCAACATGCCTCCGTCAGTGTCTCAATACGCCTCCGTCAGTCAGTGTCTCAATATGCCTCCGTCAGTCAGTGTCTCATCATGCCTCCGTCAGTGTCTCAATACGCCTCCGTCAGTCAGTGTCTCAACATGCCTCCGTCAGTCAGTGTCTCAACATGCCTCCGTCAGTGTCTCAATACGCCTCCGTCAGTCAGTGTCTCAACATGCCTCCGTCAGTGTCTCAATACGCCTCCGTCAGTCAGTGTATCAACACGCCTCCGTCAGTCAGTGTCTCAACATGCCTCCGTCAGTGTCTCAATACGCCTCCGTCAGTCAGTGTCTCAACATGCCTCCGTCAGTGTCTCAATACGCCTCCGTCAGTCAGTGTCTCAATACGCCTCCGTCAGTGTCTCAACACGCCTCCGTCAGTCAGTGTCTCAACATGCCTCCGTCAGTCAGTGTCTCAACACGCCTCCGTCAGTGTCTCAACACGTCTCCGTCAGTGTCTCAACATGCCTCCGTCAGTGTCTCAATACGCCTCCGTCAGTCAGTGTCTCAACACGCCTCCGTCAGTGTCTCAATACGCCTCCGTCAGTCAGTGTCTCAACACGCCTCCGTCAGTGTCTCAATACGCCTCCGTCAGTCAGTGTCTCAACATGCCTCCGTCAGTGTCTCAATACGCCTCCGTCAGTCAGTGTCTCAACATGCCTCCGTCAGTCAGTGTCTTAACACGCCTCCGTCAGTCAGTGTCTCAACATGCCTCCGTCAGTGTCTCAATACGCCTCCGTCAGTCAGTGTCTCAACACGCCTCCGTCAGTCACTGTCTCAACATGCCTCCGTCAGTGTCTCAATACGCCTCCGTCAGTCAGTGTCTCAATATGCCTCCGTCAGTGTCTCAATACGCCTCCGTCAGTCAGTGTCTCAACATGCCTCCGTCAGTCAGTGTCTCAACATGCCTCCGTCAGTCAGTGTCTCAACATGCCTCCGTCAGTGTCTCAATACGCCTCCGTCAGTCAGTGTCTCAACACGCCTCCGTCAGTCAGTGTCTCAACATGCCTCCGTCAGTGTCTCAATACGCCTCCGTCAGTCAGTGTCTCATCATGCCTCCGTCAGTGTCTCAATACGCCTCCGTCAGTCAGTGTCTCAACATGCCTCCGTCAGTCAGTGTCTCAACATGCCTCCGTCAGTGTCTCAATACGCCTCCGTCAGTCAGTGTCTCAACATGCCTCCGTCAGTGTCTCAATACGCCTCCGTCAGTCAGTGTATCAACACGCCTCCGTCAGTCAGTGTCTCAACATGCCTCCGTCAGTGTCTCAATACGCCTCCGTCAGTCTGTGTCTCAACACGCCTCCGTCAGTGTCTCAACACGCCTCCGTCAGTCAGTGTCTCAACACGCCTCCGTCAGTGTCTCAACACGCCTCCGTCAGTCAGTGTCTCAACACGCCTCCGTCAGTGTCTCAACACGCCTCCGTCAGTGTCTCAATACGCCTCCGTCAGTCAGTGTCTCAACACGCCTCTGTCAGTGTCTCAATACGCCTCCGTCAGTCAGTGTCTCAACACGCCTCCGTCAGTCAGTGTCTCAACATGCCTCCGTCAGTGTCTCAATACGCCTCCGTCAGTCTGTGTCTCAACACGCCTCCGTCAGTGTCTCAACACGCCTCCGTCAGTCAGTGTCTCAACACGCCTCCGTCAGTCAGTGTCTCAACACGCCTCCGTCAGTGTCTCAACACGCCTCCGTCAGTGTCTCAATACGCCTCCGTCAGTCAGTGTCTCAACACGCCTCCGTCAGTGTCTCAATACGCCTCCGTCAGTCAGTGTCTCAACATGCCTCCGTCAGTGTCTCAATACGCCTCCGTCAGTCATTGTCTCAACATGCCTCCGTCAGTCAGTGTCTCAACACGCCTCCGTCAGTGTCTCAACACGCCTCCGTCAGTGTCTCAACATGCCTCCGTCAGTCAGTGTCTCAACACGCCTCCGTCAGTGTCTCAACACGCCTCTGTCAGTGTCTCAACATGCCTCCGTCAGTGTCTCAATACGCGTCCGTCAGTCAGTGTCTCAACATGCCTCCGTCAGTGTCTCAATACGCCTCCGTCAGTCAGTGTCTCAACATGCCTCCGTCAGTGTCTCAATACGCCTCCGTCAGTCAGTGTCTCAACATGCCTCCGTCAGTCAGTGTCTCAACATGCCTCCGTCAGTGTCTCAATACGCCTCCGTCAGTCAGTGTATCAACACGCCTCCGTCAGTCAGTGTCTCAACATGCCTCCGTCAGTGTCTCAATACGCCTCCGTCAGTCAGTGTCTCAACATGCCTCCGTCAGTGTCTCAATACGCCTCCGTCAGTCAGTGTCTCAACATGCCTCCGTCAGTCAGTGTCTCAACATGCCTCCGTCAGTGTCTCAATACGCCTCCGTCAGTCAGTGTATCAACACGCCTCCGTCAGTCAGTGTCTCAACATGCCTCCGTCAGTGTCTCAATACGCCTCCGTCAGTCTGTGTCTCAACACGCCTCCGTCAGTGTCTCAACACGCCTCCGTCAGTCAGTGTCTCAACACGCCTCCGTCAGTGTCTCAACACGCCTCCGTCAGTCAGTGTCTCAACACGCCTCTGTCAGTGTCTCAATACGCCTCCGTCAGTCAGTGTCTCAACACGCCTCCGTCAGTCAGTGTCTCAACATGCCTCCGTCAGTGTCTCAATACGCCTCCGTCAGTCTGTGTCTCAACACGCCTCCGTCAGTGTCTCAACACGCCTCCGTCAGTCAGTGTCTCAACACGCCTCCGTCAGTCAGTGTCTCAACACGCCTCCGTCAGTGTCTCAACACGCCTCCGTCAGTGTCTCAATACGCCTCCGTCAGTCAGTGTCTCAACACGCCTCCGTCAGTGTCTCAATACGCCTCCGTCAGTCAGTGTCTCAACACGCCTCCGTCAGTGTCTCAATACGCCTCCGTCAGTCAGTGTCTCAACACGCCTCCGTCAGTGTCTCAATACGCCTCCGTCAGTCAGTGTCTCAACACGCCTCCGTCAGTGTCTCAATACGCCTCCGTCAGTCATTGTCTCAACATGCCTCCGTCAGTCAGTGTCTCAACACGCCTCCGTCAGTGTCTCAACACGCCTCCGTCAGTGTCTCAACATGCCTCCGTCAGTCAGTGTCTCAACACGCCTCCGTCAGTGTCTCAACACGCCTCTGTCAGTGTCTCAACATGCCTCCGTCAGTGTCTCAATACGCGTCCGTCAGTCAGTGTCTCAACATGCCTCCGTCAGTGTCTCAATACGCCTCCGTCAGTCAGTGTCTCAACATGCCTCCGTCAGTGTCTCAATACGCCTCCGTCAGTCAGTGTCTCAACACGCCTCCGTCAGTCAGTGTCTCAACACGCCTCCGTCAGTCAGTGTCTCAACATGCCTCCGTCAGTGTCTCAATACGCCTCCGTCAGTCAGTGTCTCAATATGCCTCCGTCAGTCAGTGTCTCATCATGCCTCCGTCAGTGTCTCAATACGCCTCCGTCAGTCAGTGTCTCAACATGCCTCCGTCAGTCAGTGTCTCAACATGCCTCCGTCAGTGTCTCAATACGCCTCCGTCAGTCAGTGTCTCAACATGCCTCCGTCAGTGTCTCAATACGCCTCCGTCAGTCAGTGTATCAACACGCCTCCGTCAGTCAGTGTCTCAACATGCCTCCGTCAGTGTCTCAATACGCCTCCGTCAGTCAGTGTCTCAACATGCCTCCGTCAGTGTCTCAATACGCCTCCGTCAGTCAGTGTCTCAATACGCCTCCGTCAGTGTCTCAACACGCCTCCGTCAGTCAGTGTCTCAACATGCCTCCGTCAGTCAGTGTCTCAACACGCCTCCGTCAGTGTCTCAACACGTCTCCGTCAGTGTCTCAACATGCCTCCGTCAGTGTCTCAATACGCCTCCGTCAGTCAGTGTCTCAACACGCCTCCGTCAGTGTCTCAATACGCCTCCGTCAGTCAGTGTCTCAACACGCCTCCGTCAGTGTCTCAATACGCCTCCGTCAGTCAGTGTCTCAACATGCCTCCGTCAGTGTCTCAATACGCCTCCGTCAGTCAGTGTCTCAACATGCCTCCGTCAGTCAGTGTCTTAACACGCCTCCGTCAGTCAGTGTCTCAACATGCCTCCGTCAGTGTCTCAATACGCCTCCGTCAGTCAGTGTCTCAACACGCCTCCGTCAGTCACTGTCTCAACATGCCTCCGTCAGTGTCTCAATACGCCTCCGTCAGTCAGTGTCTCAATATGCCTCCGTCAGTGTCTCAATACGCCTCCGTCAGTCAGTGTCTCAACATGCCTCCGTCAGTCAGTGTCTCAACATGCCTCCGTCAGTCAGTGTCTCAACATGCCTCCGTCAGTGTCTCAATACGCCTCCGTCAGTCAGTGTCTCAACACGCCTCCGTCAGTCAGTGTCTCAACATGCCTCCGTCAGTGTCTCAATACGCCTCCGTCAGTCAGTGTCTCATCATGCCTCCGTCAGTGTCTCAATACGCCTCCGTCAGTCAGTGTCTCAACATGCCTCCGTCAGTCAGTGTCTCAACATGCCTCCGTCAGTGTCTCAATACGCCTCCGTCAGTCAGTGTCTCAACATGCCTCCGTCAGTGTCTCAATACGCCTCCGTCAGTCAGTGTATCAACACGCCTCCGTCAGTCAGTGTCTCAACATGCCTCCGTCAGTGTCTCAATACGCCTCCGTCAGTCTGTGTCTCAACACGCCTCCGTCAGTGTCTCAACACGCCTCCGTCAGTCAGTGTCTCAACACGCCTCCGTCAGTGTCTCAACACGCCTCCGTCAGTCAGTGTCTCAACACGCCTCCGTCAGTGTCTCAACACGCCTCCGTCAGTGTCTCAATACGCCTCCGTCAGTCAGTGTCTCAACACGCCTCTGTCAGTGTCTCAATACGCCTCCGTCAGTCAGTGTCTCAACACGCCTCCGTCAGTCAGTGTCTCAACATGCCTCCGTCAGTGTCTCAATACGCCTCCGTCAGTCTGTGTCTCAACACGCCTCCGTCAGTGTCTCAACACGCCTCCGTCAGTCAGTGTCTCAACACGCCTCCGTCAGTCAGTGTCTCAACACGCCTCCGTCAGTGTCTCAACACGCCTCCGTCAGTGTCTCAATACGCCTCCGTCAGTCAGTGTCTCAACACGCCTCCGTCAGTGTCTCAATACGCCTCCGTCAGTCAGTGTCTCAACATGCCTCCGTCAGTGTCTCAATACGCCTCCGTCAGTCATTGTCTCAACATGCCTCCGTCAGTCAGTGTCTCAACACGCCTCCGTCAGTGTCTCAACACGCCTCCGTCAGTGTCTCAACATGCCTCCGTCAGTCAGTGTCTCAACACGCCTCCGTCAGTGTCTCAACACGCCTCTGTCAGTGTCTCAACATGCCTCCGTCAGTGTCTCAATACGCGTCCGTCAGTCAGTGTCTCAACATGCCTCCGTCAGTGTCTCAATACGCCTCCGTCAGTCAGTGTCTCAACATGCCTCCGTCAGTGTCTCAATACGCCTCCGTCAGTCAGTGTCTCAACATGCCTCCGTCAGTCAGTGTCTCAACATGCCTCCGTCAGTGTCTCAATACGCCTCCGTCAGTCAGTGTCTCAACATGCCTCCGTCAGTGTCTCAATACGCCTCCGTCAGTCAGTGTATCAACACGCCTCCGTCAGTCAGTGTCTCAACATGCCTCCGTCAGTGTCTCAATACGCCTCCGTCAGTCAGTGTCTCAACATGCCTCCGTCAGTGTCTCAATACGCCTCCGTCAGTCAGTGTCTCAACACGCCTCCGTCAGTGTCTCAACACGCCTCCGTCAGTCAGTGTCTCAACACGCCTCCGTCAGTGTCTCAACACGCCTCCGTCAGTGTCTCAACATGCCTCCGTCAGTGTCTCAATACGCCTCCGTCAGTCAGTGTCTCAACATGCCTCCGTCAGTGTCTCAATACGCCTCCGTCAGTCAGTGTCTCAACACGCCTCCGTCAGTGTCTCAATACGCCTCCGTCAGTCAGTGTCTCAACACGCCTCCGTCAGTGTCTCAATACGCCTCCGTCAGTCAGTGTCTCAACATGCCTCCGTCAGTCAGTGTCTCAACACGCCTCCGTCAGTGTCTCAACACGCCTCTGTCAGTGTCTCAACATGCCTCCGTCAGTCAGTGTCTCAACATGCCTCCATCAGTGTCTCAATACGCCTCCGTCAGTCAGTGTCTCAACATGCCTCCGTCAGTGTCTCAATACGCCTCCGTCAGTCAGTGTATCAACACGCCTCCGTCAGTCAGTGTCTCAACATGCCTCCGTCAGTGTCTCAATACGCCTCCGTCAGTCAGTGTCTCAACATGCCTCCGTCAGTGTCTCAATACGCCTCCGTCAGTCAGTGTCTCAACACGCCTCCGTCAGTGTCTCAACACGCCTCCGTCAGTCAGTGTCTCAACACGCCTCCGTCAGTGTCTCAACACGCCTCCGTCAGTGTCTCAATACGCCTCCGTCAGTCAGTGTCTCAACACGCCTCCGTCAGTGTCTCAATACGCCTCCGTCAGTCAGTGTCTCAACACGCCTCCGTCAGTGTCTCAATACGCCTCCGTCAGTCAGTGTCTCAACACGCCTCCGTCAGTGTCTCAATACGCCTCCGTCAGTCAGTGTCTCAACACGCCTCCGTCAGTGTCTCAATACGCCTCCGTCAGTCAGTGTCTCAACATGCCTCCGTCAGTGTCTCAATACGCCTCCGTCAGTCATTGTCTCAACATGCCTCCGTCAGTCAGTGTCTCAACACGCCTCCGTCAGTGTCTCAACACGCCTCCGTCAGTGTCTCAACATGCCTCCGTCAGTGTCTCAATACGCGTCCGTCAGTCAGTGTCTCAACATGCCTCCGTCAGTGTCTCAATACGCCTCCGTCAGTCAGTGTCTCAACACGCCTCCGTCAGTGTCTCAATACGCCTCCGTCAGTCAGTGTCTCAACATGCATCCGTCAGTCAGTGTCTCAACACGCCTCCGTCAGTGTCTCAACACGCCTCCGTCAGTGTCTCAACATGCCTCCGTCAGTGTCTCAATACGCATCCGTCAGTCAGTGTCTCAACATGCCTCCGTCAGTGTCTCAATACGCCTCCGTCAGTCAGTGTCTCAACACGCCTCCGTCAGTGTCTCAATACGCCTCCGTCAGTCAGTGTCTCAACACGCCTCCGTCAGTGTCTCAATACGCCTCCGTCAGTCAGTGTCTCAACATGCCTCCGTCAGTCAGTGTCTCAACACGCCTCCGTCAGTGTCTCAACACGCCTCCGTCAGTCAGTGTCTCAACACGCCTCCGTCAGTGTCTCAACACGCCTCCGTCAGTGTCTCAACATGCCTCCGTCAGTGTCTCAATACGCCTCCGTCAGTCAGTGTCTCAACATGCCTCCGTCAGTGTCTCAATACGCCTCCGTCAGTCAGTGTCTCAACACGCCTCCGTCAGTGTCTCAATACGCCTCCGTCAGTCAGTGTCTCAACACGCCTCCGTCAGTGTCTCAATACGCCTCCGTCAGTCAGTGTCTCAACATGCCTCCGTCAGTCAGTGTCTCAACACGCCTCCGTCAGTGTCTCAACACGCCTCTGTCAGTGTCTCAACATGCCTCCGTCAGTCAGTGTCTCAACATGCCTCCATCAGTGTCTCAATACGCCTCCGTCAGTCAGTGTCTCAACATGCCTCCGTCAGTGTCTCAATACGCCTCCGTCAGTCAGTGTATCAACACGCCTCCGTCAGTCAGTGTCTCAACATGCCTCCGTCAGTGTCTCAATACGCCTCCGTCAGTCAGTGTCTCAACATGCCTCCGTCAGTGTCTCAATACGCCTCCGTCAGTCAGTGTCTCAACACGCCTCCGTCAGTGTCTCAACACGCCTCCGTCAGTCAGTGTCTCAACACGCCTCCGTCAGTGTCTCAACACGCCTCCGTCAGTGTCTCAATACGCCTCCGTCAGTCAGTGTCTCAACACGCCTCCGTCAGTGTCTCAATACGCCTCCGTCAGTCAGTGTCTCAACACGCCTCCGTCAGTGTCTCAATACGCCTCCGTCAGTCAGTGTCTCAACACGCCTCCGTCAGTGTCTCAATACGCCTCCGTCAGTCAGTGTCTCAACACGCCTCCGTCAGTGTCTCAATACGCCTCCGTCAGTCAGTGTCTCAACATGCCTCCGTCAGTGTCTCAATACGCCTCCGTCAGTCATTGTCTCAACATGCCTCCGTCAGTCAGTGTCTCAACACGCCTCCGTCAGTGTCTCAACACGCCTCCGTCAGTGTCTCAACATGCCTCCGTCAGTGTCTCAATACGCGTCCGTCAGTCAGTGTCTCAACATGCCTCCGTCAGTGTCTCAATACGCCTCCGTCAGTCAGTGTCTCAACACGCCTCCGTCAGTGTCTCAATACGCCTCCGTCAGTCAGTGTCTCAACATGCATCCGTCAGTCAGTGTCTCAACACGCCTCCGTCAGTGTCTCAACACGCCTCCGTCAGTGTCTCAACATGCCTCCGTCAGTGTCTCAATACGCATCCGTCAGTCAGTGTCTCAACATGCCTCCGTCAGTGTCTCAATACGCCTCCGTCAGTCAGTGTCTCAACACGCCTCCGTCAGTGTCTCAATACGCCTCCGTCAGTCAGTGTCTCAACACGCCTCCGTCAGTGTCTCAATACGCCTCCGTCAGTCAGTGTCTCAACATGCCTCCGTCAGTCAGTGTCTCAACACGCCTCCGTCAGTGTCTCAACACGCCTCTGTCAGTGTCTCAACATGCCTCCGTCAGTGTCTCAATACGCGTCCGTCAGTCAGTGTCTCAACATGCCTCCGTCAGTGTCTCAATACGCCTCCGTCAGTCAGTGTCTCAACATGCCTCCGTCAGTGTCTCAATACGCCTCCGTCAGTCAGTGTCTCAACACGCCTCCGTCAGTCAGTGTCTCAACACGCCTCCGTCAGTCAGTGTCTCAACATGCCTCCGTCAGTGTCTCAATACGCCTCCGTCAGTCAGTGTCTCAATATGCCTCCGTCAGTCAGTGTCTCATCATGCCTTCTTCAGTCAGTGTCTCAACATGCCTCCGTCAGTGTCTCAATACGCCTCCGTCAGTCAGTGTCTCAACACGCCTCCGTCAGTCAGTGTCTCAACATGCCTCCGTCAGTGTCTCAATACGCCTCCGTCAGTCAGTGTCTCATCATGCCTCCGTCAGTGTCTCAATACGCCTCCGTCAGTCAGTGTCTCAACATGCCTCCGTCAGTGTCTCAATACGCCTCCGTCAGTCAGTGTCTCAACACGCCTCCGTCAGTCAGTGTCTCAACATGCCTCCGTCAGTGTCTCAATACGCCTCCGTCAGTCAGTGTCTCATCATGCCTCCGTCAGTGTCTCAATACGCCTCCGTCAGTCAGTGTCTCAACATGCCTCCGTCAGTCAGTGTCTCAACATGCCTCCGTCAGTGTCTCAATACGCCTCCGTCAGTCAGTGTCTCAACATGCCTCCGTCAGTGTCTCAATACGCCTCCGTCAGTCAGTGTATCAACACGCCTCCGTCAGTCAGTGTCTCAACATGCCTCCGTCAGTGTCTCAACGGAGTCAACATGCCTCCGTCAGTGTCTCAATACGCCTCCGTCAGTCAGTGTCTCAACATGCCTCCGTCAGTGTCTCAATACGCCTCCGTCAGTCAGTGTCTCAACACGCCTCCGTCAGTGTCTCAACACGCCTCCGTCAGTCAGTGTCTCAACACGCCTCCGTCAGTGTCTCAATACGCCTCCGTCAGTCAGTGTCTCAACACGCCTCCGTCAGTGTCTCAATACGCCTCCGTCAGTCAGTGTCTCAACACGCCTCCGTCAGTGTCTCAATACGCCTCCGTCAGTCAGTGTCTCAACATGCCTCCGTCAGTGTCTCAATACGCCTCCGTCAGTCAGTGTCTCAACATGCCTCCATCAGTCAGTGTCTCAACACGCCTCTGTCAGTGTCTCAACACGCCTCCGTCAGTGTCTCAACATGCCTCCGTCAGTGTCTCAATACGCCTCCGTCAGTCAGTGTCTCAACATGCCTCCGTCAGTGTCTCAATACGCCTCCGTCAGTCAGTGTCTCAACACGCCTCCGTCAGTGTCTCAATACGCCTCCGTCAGTCAGTGTCTCAACACGCCTCCGTCAGTGTCTCAATACGCCTCCGTCAGTCAGTGTCTCAACATGCCTCCGTCAGTCAGTGTCTCAACACGCCTCCGTCAGTGTCTCAACACGCCTCCGTCAGTGTCTCAACATGCCTCCGTCAGTGTCTCAATACGCCTCCGTCAGTCAGTGTCTCAACACGCCTCCATCAGTGTCTCAATACGCCTCCGTCAGTCAGTGTCTCAACATGCCTCCGTCAGTGTCTCAATACGCCTCCGTCAGTCAGTGTCTCAACACGCCTCCGTCAGTGTCTCAACACGCCTCCGTCAGTGTCTCAACATGCCTCCGTCAGTGTCTCAATACGCGTCCGTCAGTCAGTGTCTCAACATGCCTCCGTCAGTGTCTAAATATGCCTCCGTCAGTCAGTGTCTCAACACGCCTCCGTCAGTGTCTCAATACGCCTCCGTCAGTCAGTGTCTCAATACGCCTCCGTCAGTGTCTCAATACGCCTCCGTCAGTCAGTGTCTCAACATGCCTCCGTCAGTCAGTGTCTCAACACGCCTCCGTCAGTGTCTCAACACGTCTCCGTCAGTGTCTCAACATGCCTCCGTCAGTGTCTCAATACGCCTCCGTCAGTCAGTGTCTCAACACGCCTCCGTCAGTGTCTCAATACGCCTCCGTCAGTCAGTGTCTCAACACGCCTCCGTCAGTGTCTCAATACGCCTCCGTCAGTCAGTGTCTCAACATGCCTCCGTCAGTGTCTCAATACGCCTCCGTCAGTCAGTGTCTCAACATGCCTCCGTCAGTCAGTGTCTCAACACGCCTCCGTCAGTCAGTGTCTCAACATGCCTCCGTCAGTGTCTCAATACGCCTCCGTCAGTCAGTGTCTCAACACGCCTCCGTCAGTCAGTGTCTCAACATGCCTCCGTCAGTGTCTCAATACGCCTCCGTCAGTCAGTGTCTCAATATGCCTCCGTCAGTGTCTCAATACGCCTCCGTCAGTCAGTGTCTCAACATGCCTCCGTCAGTCAGTGTCTCAACATGCCTCCGTCAGTCAGTGTCTCAACATGCCTCCGTCAGTGTCTCAATATGCCTCCGTCAGTCAGTGTCTCAACATGCCTCCGTCAGTGTCTCAATACGCCTCCGTCAGTCAGTGTCTCAACATGCCTCCGTCAGTGTCTCAATACGCCTCCGTCAGTCAGTGTCTCAACACGCCTCCGTCAGTCAGTGTCTCAACATGCCTCCGTCAGTGTCTCAATACGCCTCCGTCAGTCAGTGTCTCATCATGCCTCCGTCAGTGTCTCAATACGCCTCCGTCAGTCAGTGTCTCAACATGCCTCCGTCAGTGTCTCAATACGCCTCCGTCAGTCAGTGTATCAACACGCCTCCGTCAGTCAGTGTCTCAACATGCCTCCGTCAGTGTCTCAATACGCCTCCGTCAGTCAGTGTCTCAACATGCCTCCGTCAGTGTCTCAATACGCCTCCGTCAGTCAGTGTCTCAACACGCCTCCGTCAGTGTCTCAACACGCCTCCGTCAGTCAGTGTCTCAACACGCCTCCGTCAGTCAGTGTCTCAACACGCCTCCGTCAGTGTCTCAACACGCCTCCGTCAGTGTCTCAATACGCCTCCGTCAGTCAGTGTCTCAACACGCCTCCGTCAGTCAGTGTCTCAACACGCCTCCGTCAGTGTCTCAACACGCCTCCGTCAGTGTCTCAATACGCCTCCGTCAGTCAGTGTCTCAACACGCCTCCGTCAGTGTCTCAATACGCCTCCGTCAGTCAGTGTCTCAACACGCCTCCGTCAGTGTCTCAATACGCCTCCGTCAGTCAGTGTCTCAACGCGCCTCCGTCAGTGTCTCAATACGCCTCCGTCAGTCAGTGTCTCAACACGCCTCCGTCAGTGTCTCAATACGCCTCCGTCAGTCAGTTTCTCAACATGCCTCCGTCAGTGTCTCAATATGCCTCCGTCAGTCAGTGTCTCAACATGCCTCCGTCAGTCAGTGTCTCAACACGCCTCCGTCAGTCAGTGTCTCAACATGCCTCCGTCAGTGTCTCAATACGCCTCCGTCAGTCAGTGTCTCATCATGCCTCCGTCAGTGTCTCAATACGCCCCCGTCAGTCAGTGTCTCAACATGCCTCCGTCAGTCAGTGTCTCAACATGCCTCCGTCAGTGTCTCAATACGCCTCCGTCAGTCAGTGTCTCAACATGCCTCCGTCAGTGTCTCAATACGCCTCCGTCAGTCAGTGTCTCAACATGCCTCCGTCAGTGTCTCAATACGCCTCCGTCAGTGTCTCAATACGCCTCCGTCAGTCAGTGTCTCAACATGCCTCCGTCAGTCAGTGTCTCAACACGCCTCCGTCAGTGTCTCAATACGCCTCCGTCAGTCAGTGTCTCAACACGCCTCCGTCAGTGTCTCAATACGCCTCCGTCAGTCAGTGTCTCAACACGCCTCCGTCAGTCAGTGTCTCAACATGCCTCCGTCAGTGTCTCAATACGCCTCCGTCAGTCTGTGTCTCAACACGCGTCCGTCAGTCAGTGTCTCAACATGCCTCCGTCAGTGTCTCAATACGCCTCCGTCAGTCTGTGTCTCAACACGCCTCCGTCAGTGTCTCAACACGCCTCCGTCAGTCAGTGTCTCAACACGCCTCGGTCAGTGTCTCAACACGCCTCCGTCAGTCAGTGTCTCAACACGCCTCCGTCAGTGTCTCAACACGCCTCCATCAGTGTCTCAATACGCCTCCGTCAGTCAGTGTCTCAACACGCCTCCGTCAGTGTCTCAATACGCCTCCGTCAGTCAGTGTCTCAACACGCCTCCGTCAGTGTCTCAATACGCCTCCGTCAGTCAGTGTCTCAACACGCCTCCGTCAGTGTCTCAATACGCCTCCGTCAGTCAGTGTCTCAACACGCCTCCGTCAGTGTCTCAATACGCCTCCGTCAGTCAGTGTCTCAACATGCCTCCGTCAGTGTCTCAATATGCCTCCGTCAGTCAGTGTCTCAACACGCCTCCGTCAGTGTCTCAATACGCCTCCGTCAGTCAGTGTCTCAACATGCCTCCGTCAGTCAGTGTCTCAACACGCCTCCGTCAGTCAGTGTCTCAACATGCCTCCGTCAGTGTCTCAATACGCCTCCGTCAGTCAGTGTCTCAACACGCCTCCGTCAGTCAGTGTCTCAACATGCCTCCGTCAGTGTCTCAATACGCCTATGTCAGTCAGTGTCTCAATATGCCTCCGTCAGTGTCTCAATACGCCTCCGTCAGTCAGTGTCTCAACATGCCTCCGTCAGTCAGTGTCTCAACATGCCTCCGTCAGTCAGTGTCTCAACATGCCTCCGTCAGTGTCTCAATATGCCTCCGTCAGTCAGTGTCTCAACATGCCTCCGTCAGTGTCTCAATACGCCTCCGTCAGTCAGTGTCTCAACATGCCTCCGTCAGTGTCTCAATACGCCTCCGTCAGTCAGTGTCTCAACACGCCTCCGTCAGTCAGTGTCTCAACATGCCTCCGTCAGTGTCTCAATACGCCTCCGTCAGTCAGTGTCTCATCATGCCTCCGTCAGTGTCTCAATACGCCTCCGTCAGTCAGTGTCTCAACACGCCTCCGTCAGTGTCTCAATACGCCTCCGTCAGTCAGTGTCTCAACATGCCTCCGTCAGTGTCTCAATACGCCTCCGTCAGTCAGTGTCTCAACATGCCTCCATCAGTCAGTGTCTCAACACGCCTCTGTCAGTGTCGCAACACGCCTCCGTCAGTGTCTCAACATGCCTCCGTCAGTGTCTCAATACGCCTCCGTCAGTCAGTGTCTCAACATGCCTCCGTCAGTGTCTCAATACGCCTCCGTCAGTCAGTGTCTCAACACGCCTCCGTCAGTGTCTCAATACGCCTCCGTCAGTCAGTGTCTCAACACGCCTCCGTCAGTCAGTGTCTCAACATGCCTCCGTCAGTGTCTCAATACGCCTCCGTCAGTCAGTGTCTCATCATGCCTCCGTCAGTGTCTCAATACGCCTCCGTCAGTCAGTGTCTCAACACGCCTCCGTCAGTGTCTCAATACGCCTCCGTCAGTCAGTGTCTCAACATGCCTCCGTCAGTGTCTCAATACGCCTCCGTCAGTCAGTGTCTCAACATGCCTCCATCAGTCAGTGTCTCAACACGCCTCTGTCAGTGTCGCAACACGCCTCCGTCAGTGTCTCAACATGCCTCCGTCAGTGTCTCAATACGCCTCCGTCAGTCAGTGTCTCAACATGCCTCCGTCAGTGTCTCAATACGCCTCCGTCAGTCAGTGTCTCAACACGCCTCCGTCAGTGTCTCAATACGCCTCCGTCAGTCAGTGTCTCAACACGCCTCCGTCAGTGTCTCAATACGCCTCCGTCAGTCAGTGTCTCAACATGCCTCCGTCAGTCAGTGTCTCAATACGCCTCCGTCAGTCAGTGTCTCAACATGCCTCCGTCAGTGTCTCAATACGCCTCCGTCAGTCAGTGTCTCAACACGCCTCCGTCAGTGTCTCAACACGCCTCCGTCAGTGTCTCAACATGCCTCCGTCAGTGTCTCAATACGCGTCCGTCAGTCAGTGTCTCAACATGCCTCCGTCAGTGTCTCAATACGCCTCCGTCAGTCAGTGTCTCAACACGCCTCCGTCAGTGTCTCAATACGCCTCCGTCAGTCAGTGTCTCAATACGCCTCCGTCAGTCAGTGTCTCAACATGCCTCCGTCAGTCAGTGTCTCAACACGCCTCCGTCAGTGTCTCAACACGTCTCCGTCAGTGTCTCAACATGCCTCCGTCAGTGTCTCAATACGCCTCCGTCAGTCAGTGTCTCAACACGCCTCCGTCAGTCAGTGTCTCAACATGCCTCCGTCAGTGTCTCAATACGCCTCCGTCAGTCAGTGTCTCAATATGCCTCCGTCAGTGTCTCAATACGCCTCCGTCAGTCAGTGTCTCAACATGCCTCCGTCAGTCAGTGTCTCAACATGCCTCCGTCAGTCAGTGTCTCAACATGCCTCCGTCAGTGTCTCAATATGCCTCCGTCAGTCAGTGTCTCAACATGCCTCCGTCAGTGTCTCAATACGCCTCCGTCAGTCAGTGTCTCAACATGCCTCCGTCAGTGTCTCAATACGCCTCCGTCAGTCAGTGTCTCAACATGCCTCCGTCAGTGTCTCAATACGCCTCCGTCAGTCATTGTCTCAACATGCCTCCGTCAGTGTCTCAATACGCCTCCGTCAGTCAGTGTCTCAACACGCCTCCGTCAGTGTCTCAACACGCCTCCGTCAGTCAGTGTCTCAACACGCCTCCGTCAGTGTCTCAACACGCCTCCGTCAGTGTCTCAATACGCCTCCGTCAGTCAGTGTCTCAACACGCCTCCGTCAGTGTCTCAATACGCCTCCGTCAGTCAGTGTCTCAACACGCCTCCGTCAGTGTCTCAATACGCCTCCGTCAGTCAGTGTCTCAACACGCCTCCGTCAGTGTCTCATCATGCCTCCGTCAGTGTCTCAATACGCCTCCGTCAGTCAGTGTCTCAACATGCCTCCGTCAGTCAGTGTCTCAACATGCCTCCGTTAGTGTCTCAATACGCCTCCGTCAGTCAGTGTCTCAACATGCCTCCGTCAGTGTCTCAATACGCCTCCGTCAGTCAGTGTATCAACACGCCTCCGTCAGTCAGTGTCTCAACATGCCTCCGTCAGTGTCTCAATACGCCTCCGTCAGTCAGTGTCTCAACATGCCTCCGTCAGTGTCTCAATACGCCTCCGTCAGTCAGTGTCTCAATATGCCTCCGTCAGTGTCTCAATACGCCTCCGTCAGTCAGTGTCTCAACATGCCTCCGTCAGTCAGTGTCTCAACATGCCTCCGTCAGTGTCTCAATACGCCTCCGTCAGTCAGTGTCTCATCATGCCTCCGTCAGTGTCTCAATACGCCTCCGTCAGTCAGTGTCTCAACATGCCTCCGTCAGTCAGTGTCTCAACATGCCTCCGTCAGTGTCTCAATACGCCTCCGTCAGTCAGTGTCTCAACATGCCTCCGTCAGTGTCTCAATACGCCTCCGTCAGTCAGTGTATCAACACGCCTCCGTCAGTCAGTGTCTCAACATGCCTCCGTCAGTGTCTCAATACGCCTCCGTCAGTCAGTGTCTCAACATGCCTCCGTCAGTGTCTCAATACGCCTCCGTCAGTCAGTGTCTCAACACGCCTCCGTCAGTGTCTCAACACGCCTCCGTCAGTCAGTGTCTCAACACGCCTCCGTCAGTGTCTCAACACGCCTCCGTCAGTGTCTCAATACGCCTCCGTCAGTCAGTGTCTCAACACGCCTCCGTCAGTGTCTCAATACGCCTCCGTCAGTCAGTGTCTCAACACGCCTCCGTCAGTGTCTCAATATGCCTCCGTCAGTCAGTGTCTCAACATGCCTCCGTCAGTGTCTCAATACGCCTCCGTCAGTCAGTGTCTCAACATGCCTCCGTCAGTCAGTGTCTCAACACGCCTCCGTCAGTGTCTCAACACGCCTCCGTCAGTGTCTCAACATGCCTCCGTCAGTGTCTCAATACGCGTCCGTCAGTCAGTGTCTCAACATGCCTCCGTCAGTGTCTCAATACGCCTCCGTCAGTCAGTGTCTCAACACGCCTCCGTCAGTGTCTCAATACGACTCCGTCAGTCAGTGTCTCAACATGCCTCCGTCAGTCAGTGTCTCAACACGCCTCCGTCAGTGTCTCAACACGCCTCCGTCAGTGTCTCAACACGCCTCCGTCAGTGTCTCAACATGCCTCCGTCAGTGTCTCAATACGCCTCCGTCAGTCAGTGTCTCAACATGCCTCCGTCAGTGTCTCAATACGCCTCCGTCAGTCAGTGTCTCAACACGCCTCCGTCAGTGTCTCAATACGCCTCCGTCAGTCAGTGTCTCAACATGCCTCCGTCAGTGTCTCAATATGCCTCCGTCAGTCAGTGTCTCAACATGCCTCCGTCAGTGTCTCAATACGCCTCCGTCAGTCAGTGTCTCAACACGCCTCCGTCAGTCAGTGTCTCAACATGCCTCCGTCAGTGTCTCAATACGCCTCCGTCAGTCAGTGTCTCAACATGCCTCCGTCAGTGTCTCAATACGCCTCCGTCAGTCAGTGTCTCAACATGCCTCCGTCAGTCAGTGTCTCAACATGCCTCCGTCAGTGTCTCAATACGCCTCCGTCAGTCAGTGTCTCAACACGCCTCCGTCAGTCAGTGTCTCAACATGCCTCCGTCAGTGTCTCAATACGCCTCCGTCAGTCAGTGTCTCAACATGCCTCCGTCAGTGTCTCAATACGCCTCCGTCAGTCAGTGTATCAACACGCCTCCGTCAGTCAGTGTCTCAACATGCCTCCGTCAGTCAGTGTCTCAACATGCCTCCGTCAGTCAGTGTCTCAATACGCCTCCGTCAGTCAGTGTCTCAACATGCCTCCGTCAGTGTCTCAATACGCCTCCGTCAGTCAGTGTCTCAACACGCCTCCGTCAGTGTCTCAACACGCCTCCGTCAGTCAGTGTCTCAACAAGCCTCCGTCAGTGTCTCAACACGCCTCCGTCA
>NW_026704107.1:5000-7500 GCF_958295425.1 Solea solea
GTGTGAAGAGCCACTCTTTGGAAATTTCGTCAGAGTGCCACCTTTTCGAAATTTCTTCTAAGTGCTCTCAAAAGCTGGGTTTCTATATATGTGCCGGGAGTGTCGCACAAAACCCACAAACTCGACCAAACATGCTCTCTGGCCTATGTTGCGCAGCATCCCGGTAAACCTCTAACTCGCCCAATTGTCAATGTTTCGCCACAAAAACAACTTTATTCTACTCGCCTGGTCCCTGCCAAGGGCCCTGCGTTGTTTGATTTTGATTAAATTGCTTTTTTACACATTTTCCCCGTGCCCCTGGTAGCCAAGGGCACTTAGAAGAAATTTCAGATTCTCGCCTCGTGCCCCTGGTAGCCAAGGGCACTTAGAGTAAATTTTGAAAAAGTTGGCACTTAGAAGAAATTTCAGATTCGTGCCCCTGGTAGCCAAGGGCACTTAGAGTAAATTTTGAAAAGTTGGCACTTAGAAGAAATTTCGAAAAGTCGGCACTTAGAAGAATTTCCGAGTCGCCCCGGTTCTCGGGGACCGGGCCGAGCGCCGACCTCTGTCCGAGCGCGAGCGCCTATTTTCGGATAAGTTGGGACGACTTCCACGGTCCGTATCTCGGTCATTTCTCCACCTTTTCGGATGGAACCAACGGTGTCGCGTTGCCCCGGTCCCCGCCGAGGGCCCTGGGGCGTGGGATCCTGAGTTTTCCCCGTGCTTCCTGTGGTTTTCGGCCGTGGAAAAACCCTAGGCGCGCCGGTTCTCGGGACCGGGCCGAGCGCCGACCTCTGTCCGAGCGCGAGCGCCTATTTTCGGATACGCCGAGTCGATTTCAACGGTCCGTATCTCGGTCATTTATCCACCTTTTCGGGTGGAACCGACGGTGTCGCGTTGCCCCGGTCCCCGCCGAGGGCCGTGGGGCGTGGGATCCTGAGATTTCCCCGTGCTTCCTGTGGTTTTCGGCCGTGGAAAAACCCTAGGCGCGCCGGTTCTCGGGACCGGGCCGAGCGCCGACCTCTGTCCGAGCGCGAGCGCCTATTTTCGGATACGCCGAGTCGATTTCAACGGTCCGTATCTCGGTCATTTATCCACCTTTTCGGGTGGAACCGACGGTGTCGCGTTGCCCCGGTCCCCGCCGAGGGCCGTGGGGCGTCGGGTCCTGAGTTTTCCCCGTGCTTCCTATGGTTTTCGGCCCTCGAAAAACCCAATTCGCCCCGGTTCGAAAAAGCGGCACTTAGAAGAAATTTCGAAAAAGTGCGCTCACTTGGAAGCCGTGTTCCTATGTATGTGCCGGGAGTGTCGCACACAACCCACACAAACTCGACCAAACATGCTCTCTGGCCCATGTTGCGCAGCATCCCGGTAAACTCGGCCAAACATGCTCTCTGGCCCATGTTGCGCAGCATCCCGGTAAACTCGAACCAAACATGCTCTCTGGCCCATGTTGCGCAGCATCCCGGTAAACCTCCGCCGCGGTTCTCGGGACCGGGGCCGAGCGCGAGCGCCTATTTTCGGGTAAATTGTGACGACTTTTGACGGGCCGTATCTCGGTCATTTCTCCACCTTTTCGGGTGGAACCAACGGTGTCGCGTTGCCCCGGTCCCCGCCGAGGGCCCTGGGACGTCGGGTCCCGAATTTTCCCCGTGCTTCCTATGGTTTTCGGCCGTGGGAAAACCCTATTCGCCCCGGTTCTCGGGACCCCGGCCGAGCGCCGACCTCTGCCCGAGCGCGAGCGCCTATTTTCGGGGTAAATTGTGACGACTTCCACGGGTCATATCTCGGTCATTTCTCCACCTTTTCGCATGGAACCAGCGGCGTTCCACTCCTCTGGCCCCTGCGCAGAGCCCTGCGTTGTGACATTTTGATAAAAGCATCACCCTGGGTGGCCCTGGGAGGCGTACCTATTTTTTTGGCATAAAGAGGGGCGATTTAAAACGGGCCGTATCTCCGTCACTCCTGCACCTTTTCGCATGGGATGAACGGCGTTCCACTCCTCTGGACCCTGTGCAGAGCCCTGCCTTGTAACATTTTGATAAAATCACGTTTTTAGCCATTCTCCCGTCGGTGGCCCTGGGAGGCGTACCTATTTTTTTGGCTTAAAGAGGGGCGATTTACAACGGGCCGTATTTCGGTCACTCCTGCACCTTTTCGCATGGGATGAACGGCGTTCCACTCCTCTGGACCCTGTGCAGAGCCCTGCCTTGTAACATTTTGATAAAATCACGTTTTTAGCCATTCTCCCGTCGGTGGCCCTGGGAGGCGTACCTATTTTTTTGGCTTAAAGAGGGGCGATTTACAACGGGCCGTATTTCGGTCACTCCTGCACCTTTTCGCATGGGATGAACGGCGTTCCACTCCTCTGGACCCTGTGCAGAGCCCTGCCTTGTAACATTTTGATAAAATCACGTTTTTAGCCATTCTCCCGTCGGTGGCTCCTCTGGCTCTCTGCTCCCCCAGCCTGGGCTCCTCACCTTGGGCCACAGCCCCCTGCTCACAGAGCCCCCTGCTCCTCTGG
>NW_026704107.1:17500-19223 GCF_958295425.1 Solea solea
TGGTAGCCAAGGGCACTTAGAGTAAATTTTGAAAAGTTGGCACTTAGAAGAAATTTCGAAAAGTCGGCACTTAGAAGAATTTCCGAGTCGCCCCGGTTCTCGGGGACCGGGCCGAGCGCCGACCTCTGTCCGAGCGCGAGCGCCTATTTTCGGATAAGTTGGGACGACTTCCACGGTCCGTATCTCGGTCATTTCTCCACCTTTTCGGATGGAACCAACGGTGTCGCGTTGCCCCGGTCCCCGCCGAGGGCCCTGGGGCGTGGGATCCTGAGTTTTCCCCGTGCTTCCTGTGGTTTTCGGCCGTGGAAAAACCCTAGGCGCGCCGGTTCTCGGGACCGGGCCGAGCGCCGACCTCTGTCCGAGCGCGAGCGCCTATTTTCGGATACGCCGAGTCGATTTCAACGGTCCGTATCTCGGTCATTTATCCACCTTTTCGGGTGGAACCGACGGTGTCGCGTTGCCCCGGTCCCCGCCGAGGGCCGTGGGGCGTGGGATCCTGAGATTTCCCCGTGCTTCCTGTGGTTTTCGGCCGTGGAAAAACCCTAGGCGCGCCGGTTCTCGGGACCGGGCCGAGCGCCGACCTCTGTCCGAGCGCGAGCGCCTATTTTCGGATACGCCGAGTCGATTTCAACGGTCCGTATCTCGGTCATTTATCCACCTTTTCGGGTGGAACCGACGGTGTCGCGTTGCCCCGGTCCCCGCCGAGGGCCGTGGGGCGTCGGGTCCTGAGTTTTCCCCGTGCTTCCTATGGTTTTCGGCCCTCGAAAAACCCAATTCGCCCCGGTTCGAAAAAGCGGCACTTAGAAGAAATTTCGAAAAAGTGCGCTCACTTGGAAGCCGTGTTCCTATGTATGTGCCGGGAGTGTCGCACACAACCCACACAAACTCGACCAAACATGCTCTCTGGCCCATGTTGCGCAGCATCCCGGTAAACTCGGCCAAACATGCTCTCTGGCCCATGTTGCGCAGCATCCCGGTAAACTCGAACCAAACATGCTCTCTGGCCCATGTTGCGCAGCATCCCGGTAAACCTCCGCCGCGGTTCTCGGGACCGGGGCCGAGCGCGAGCGCCTATTTTCGGGTAAATTGTGACGACTTTTGACGGGCCGTATCTCGGTCATTTCTCCACCTTTTCGGGTGGAACCAACGGTGTCGCGTTGCCCCGGTCCCCGCCGAGGGCCCTGGGACGTCGGGTCCCGAATTTTCCCCGTGCTTCCTATGGTTTTCGGCCGTGGGAAAACCCTATTCGCCCCGGTTCTCGGGACCCCGGCCGAGCGCCGACCTCTGCCCGAGCGCGAGCGCCTATTTTCGGGGTAAATTGTGACGACTTCCACGGGTCATATCTCGGTCATTTCTCCACCTTTTCGCATGGAACCAGCGGCGTTCCACTCCTCTGGCCCCTGCGCAGAGCCCTGCGTTGTGACATTTTGATAAAAGCATCACCCTGGGTGGCCCTGGGAGGCGTACCTATTTTTTTGGCATAAAGAGGGGCGATTTAAAACGGGCCGTATCTCCGTCACTCCTGCACCTTTTCGCATGGGATGAACGGCGTTCCACTCCTCTGGACCCTGTGCAGAGCCCTGCCTTGTAACATTTTGATAAAATCACGTTTTTAGCCATTCTCCCGTCGGTGGCCCTGGGAGGCGTACCTATTTTTTTGGCTTAAAGAGGGGCGATTTACAACGGGCCGTATTTCGGTCACTCCTGCACCTTTTCGCATGGG
>NW_026704108.1:0-7500 GCF_958295425.1 Solea solea
TCATACGAGCGATGTCGTCCATGAAGCGGTCAGCACCTGCACACGGTCAGACCACAGGAAGTGACATCATCAGGTCAAACAGTGACACGTTCAACTACGTTCAACTATATGAGACATACCATAGACCCAGGCCACAACGACACACTCCCAGAAGGCCTGCCACAGCAGAGTCATTCCACTGGCAGAGTAATAATCAAACAACTGGAAGACGTACATTCCTCCCTGCACACACACACACACATACACACACACACACACAAAGACACAGACACACAAACATCATCATCATTTAATGAACAAAACACTATGAAAATATTGGTCAATGAGTGAAAATGAAATCCTATGACATCATCATCATCATCAATGTGTATGTGGTCATCACCTGTGTCACCATGGAGATGTCGATGATGAAGCAGAGCAAGCAGCAGATCGCCACGGCAATCTCTCTCTTATAACGATACTGATAATGTCCCGGAAACAGATCCAGGATTCCTGCGACGAATCCTTCCACTCCCACAAACTGACAGACAGACAGACAGACAGACAGACAGACAGAGTGTGTATTGATTTAAAACAGAGTAATTTAAATGAATATAAATGTTGATGATGACGTCATTAATGCTGGACGTTGTCACAGATGAACACATGAATCCCCTGAAAGACCCGCTGTGACGTCATGAGGACAGTGTGTGGTGAAAGTGAAGGATTGTGGGAGGTTGATCACCTGACTGCCGAGGCCGAGCAGCAGCAGCATGATGAAGAAGAGCGCCGCCCACAGTGGCGACACAGGCAACAGCGTGACAGCCTTTGGATATGCGATGAAGGCCAGACCTGGACCTGGACCACAACACAGACATGACTGAACACCACTGATCAATGATTATTGATTATCGAGTTTGATCAAGTCATCCAGAAAAGGATTGATCAATGATGTAAATGTGGAGTTTTTATGCCCCGCCCAACTTTGAAAGTGACCCTGACGTTTGTAAACCACTCACTCTCCCACACCAAACCCCATAGAGAAAATCAGTGATTTTAGCTGGCAGGGACACAGGAGCTGCTGGTCACTGCTGCCTCGTGTGGTCACTTTGTGTCACTGAGTTAAACCTGAACGAAGGATATTTAAAGCCGAACTGTAAAAATAAGACATTTGAACTTAGTGACTGAGGCAGCAGTGGATCAACAACTCCTGTGTGCTGCGATGTGAAAATCACTGGCTTTCTCTATGGGGTTTGGTGTGGGAGAGTGAGTGGTTTACAAACTTCAGTTTCCTGTTGGAAAAGTCTTTGTAACAGTGAGATAGAGACTTGAACATGTTCTGTCTCACACTCTCACACACACACACACACACACACACACAGAGTGCAGTCTCCAGTCAACTGTATGTGTGTGTGTATTAATATCAATGAAGCACATGACGCAGTTATATTTAGTGCTTCCTCAGAAGGAAACACTGCAGATCTGATTCTCTGTGTGTGTGTGTGCGTGTGTGTACCTGACACAGCCACCTGTGAGATTTCCACTCCCTGCTCTGCAGCCATGAAGCCCAGAATAGAGAAGACGACAAAACCGGCAAAGAAACTGGTTCCACTGTTGATGAAGGCGAGGATGAAGGCGTCTCTGCACAAACAAGACAAGCATGTCAGTCTGTGTGTGTGTATGAATGTGCGTGTGCATGTGTGTGTGCGTCTGTGTGTGTGTGTGTTGTACTTGTGGCAGTCGTTGTTGAAGCGGTTGTAGCTCCCCAGCGCCGTCAGAGCACCAAGGCCGATGGCGTACGAGAAGAAGACCTGTGTCCCGGCGTCGACCCACACCTGTGCAGAGGTCAGAGGTCGAATGAGTGTGTGGTTTTCTTCACCTTCTCCATATGAACACACACACACAAACACACACACACACACACACACACACACTGACCTGAGCCTGGGACAGTTTGGACCAGTCAGGACTGATATAGTACATGATTCCATCATAAGCACCAGGAAGAGTGACACCTCTGACCAGCAGGATGAAGAGGACCAGGTACGGGAAGGTGGCTGTGATGTAGACCACCTGAGAGAGACACACACACACACACACACACACACACACACACACACACACACACACACACACACACACACACACACACACACACACGGACCAGAGAGAGCAGGAGACGTGAAGTTAACTGTTGAATCTACATGAAGGGTGAAAGGTAACATGGTTTCGACATTCCCACGCTGTATACACACAAAGATGCCCTCAGTCAGATCTGATGACCCCGTGACCACCGTGACCCCCGTGACCCCCTGTGCCCGCCTCCCTCTGCTGTTTGCCTTCATAAGAACCTGCGGCTCATTGTTATTGAACTGATTCAGTTTCAGTTTATTTTTCACCAAGAGTCAGATTTACTTTCACTGAACACACACACACACACACACACACACACAGAGGAATGTGCTGTTTTAGCACCATGGAGAGCTACAGGTCCCAGGTGGAGTTGAGTTACAGTGAAATCACAGAGGAGGACATTATCACACACACACACACACACACACACACACACACACACACACACTCACACACACACACACACACGCACACGCACACGTACCTTCCCGGTGGATTTGACTCCCTTCCACACACAGAAATAAACAATGACCCACACGGCCATTAAACACAGCAGGATCTCCCAGTTCAGACGTCCAGGTTCATCCAGACCAGACGAGATGTCCAGCACCTTGTTCCTGGACAGACAGAGGACAGGTGAGGGAGAGACAGAGGACAGGTGAGCAGCAGTGTGTGTTGTAATGATGTCTTCTGTCTTCTTCTCGTCTCTGATCACTAACATGCTGCAGTTCAAATGTTGACAGAAGACTCAGTGAGGACAACATCATTAAATATTCATTTCTTCTTTTAATTCAACAACACAATCAACGTCATCAATGCCCCGCCCACTCCCACTTGCCCCGCCCCCCTGACAGAAGACAGAACTTACTCCCAGAACTCGACGATGGGTGAGCTTGCGTTTGCCAGCTGGGCACAGGTCATGTTGCCGGTGATGGTGATGTTGGCGAGGCTGCGGTTTTTACAGTCCTGGTGCTGGAAGGTCTCCACGCAGCTGGGTGTGTTCCATTCGTTATCACAGGTGGACCAGGGCAGGGTGGAGCTAAACGACTTGACCAGGTAGTAGAGGCCCCAGGCCAACACCATGATGTAGTAGGTGTTACAGAAAAACACGATGACCATGGAGGCGTAACCCAGACCTGAGGGGCGGGGACAGCGTGTCACATGACTCCCTTTATTCTGCACATACATGTTTCTATATGATTACAACATTTTGTCATCATTTTAGGTTTATCATGACTTTATTATCATGTTATTCACGTGTGTTTTTGTCACTTTAATAACGTGTTTTTGTAACTTTATTAACGTGTTTTTGTCATTTTATGAATGTGTTTTTGTCACTTTATTAACGTGTTTTTGTAACTTTATTAACGTGTTTTTGTCATTTTATGAATGTGTTTTTGTCACTTTATTAATGTGTTCTTGTCACTTTATTAACGTGTTTTTGTAACTTTATTAACGTGTTTTTGTCACTTTATTAATGTATTCTTGTCACTTTATGAACGTGTTTTTGTCACTTTATTAATGTATTCTTGTCACTTTATTAACGTGTTTTTGTCACTTTATTAACGTGCGTTTCAAATAAGAGATTAGAGAAACTGAAGCTCCACATCATTAATTGTAACTCTTGTATATATAAGTTTGTTCTCACTCAAACACCCTTGTGACACATCGATGTCAAACAGTTCCACTTCCTGTTTGTATGTGTGTTTGTGCACAGGAGGACGTGTGAGACGCTGAGTGTCCCACAGTGACCTAATGTGTAAATATATATTATTTATTTATATCATGTTTCTAGTTTGCTTTACATTTAAGTTTCGCCATTCATCCATTCACACACATTCACTCCCACATCAATGTGCTGCACACATATTCCACACCCACTCACACACAGTGGTGAGGAAGTGTCTTGCCCAACAACACACTGGCATGTAGACTGGCAGAGTCCTGTTTTTAATTAAATGTTACCATGGTCACCATGTGATGAATTTGTGGTGTACTGCACCTTTAAAGAGCGGCGCGATGTTCCACGCGTTGATGCCGCCCGCCTTCATGAACTGACCCAGAGCGATTTCCATGAAGAAGATCGGGATTCCTCCAACGAAGACGATGAGCAGATACGGGATCAGGAAGACACCTGACAGACACACACACACACACACATTTCAGCTGCATCATTACAACGTGTTGTGAAAACACAGGAGCTGCTGGTCCGCTGCTGCCTTGTCTGGTCACTTTGTGTCACAGAGGATTTTTAATGCCCAATTAACAAAATAAGACATTTGAACTTAGTGATGGAGGCAGCAGTGGATCAACAACTCCTGAAAATCACTGATTTTCTCTGTGGACGTTGGTGTGGGAGAGTGAGTGGTTTACAAACTTCAGTTTCCTGTTGTAACAGTTTGTCTCACAGTGAGATAAAGACGTGAACATGTGACTTAGATATCGTCAACTTAAACTGACATAGATTTTATTACTTCTTGGCTAATATCTGTTTTTCTTTGAGTCTCTGTGTGTCAGGCTAGTTCTCAGCAGCAGAGGGCGCTCACAGCACAATGTGTGCTGATGTGTGTCTCAGAAGTGTCCCTTTAATGGATGTCATCTCTGCTTGAATAAGAGTGTGTGTACCAGCAGCAGCTGTTGTGTAACAGTTGGCACAGAGAAGATCAGCTGTTCTCTGTCCATTCATCTGTGTGTGTATGTGTGTCTCTCTGATGGAGAGACACACACACACACACACACACACACACACACACACACCAACATGTTGTGACTGTTAGCGAGCTAAGCTGCTGCAGCGCCTCAGTTAGCGAGCTAAACTGCCTAATCCAGGGTAAATCCGTGGGCTAAGTAGCGGCAGGCTGCTAACAAAGCTAATGACAGAGCAGCAGCGCCACCATCAGGTCAGACTTTCATTTCTGCTCTTTTGGTTTGTTTAATACTTCAGTTTTAACAAGTGAAGAAAATTCTTCAAAGAGTCCCGGAATTTTTACACAAACTCTGACTAATCCAGGATCACAGGATTCCAGGACTCCAGGATCCCGGGATTCCATTAAAACACCTGGATCATCTGACAGGAAGAGGAGGTGGAGGAAGAGAAGGAAGGAAGAGGAAGAGCAGTGGCTGTGAACAGGATTAGCAGATTACTCTCCTGTTAATCTGTTACAGATTGACGATGATGTCACAGTTGGCAGCCAATCGTCTCACACACACACACACACCCTGACCTTTGGCCCCTGACAATGTTAATAGGTGGTTACCATGGAAACTAACAAGCGGTGTGTGTGTGTGTGCATGCATGTGTGTCACTGGTTTGCTGATGTGTTCAGGATCCAGTGACCTCAGATGTGTCCCTGAACACATCACATGTTCGAGTGCTTGAGTGAAGATGAAGATGAAGATGAAAATGATGAAGATGAATATTGAAGATGAAGATGATGACGTCAGAGAGTCTGATTGGCTGAGACGACTCAGAGTCAGGGGTCAGTTTCATAGAAGGTCAGGGAAGGTGAGACCATGATGTGGTCAGGTGGGCGTGGCTTGTGGAGCTGTGTAAAGAGGACATCTTAAGAGGAAACAGGATGTGATGTCATCGACGAGAAATGAATGTCCTGTTCTGAAGCTTTCACTTTCAGGATTTCATGACGCCATGGTGACATCTCAATGTAAAGATCATGTACAAAGTGACATCATGTTCTGTTCTTCAGAGTCGCCCCCTGGTGGACATTCACTGAGACAGAAGACTGTGGTTCGTCCACACTGAGACAGAAGACTGTGGTTCGTCCACACTGAGACAGAAGACTGTGGTTCGTCCACACTGAGACAGAAGACTGTGGTTCGTCCACACTGAGACAGAAGACTGTGGTTCGTCCACACTGAGACAGAAGAAAAAAATCCGAAGGCTAGCTTCACTTTCATCCAGAGAGATGGAAGTTATGCTGAGCCCCGCCCCCTCAGCAGTTACTAGAAACCAGCAGAATGCTCCTTTTAAAGAGCGTCTGTGTTTGATGAGTCAGATGACCTTTAAAAAAGAGGAAATCTTCTCTGTTCTCCTGTGATTTAACACCAATCTCCTCCTCCTCCTCCTCCTCGTGTGAATGTTCAGACCTCTCGTCTCCCCCCCCCCCGGGAATGAGACCTTTTCAGGTGAGGACAAACATCTTCTCTTTTCTTTCCCCTCTAAGCTGTTTGTCTCTGCTCATACATTTTATTTTGAAAGAACAAAGACGTGATGTCACATCCTGCTGATTTACAGTCGAACACACACACACACACACACACACACACATCACAGTCGACCACTGGTTCAAACATGTTCAGAGCTGACTGTGCTGTGAGCGCCCCCTGCTGCTTAGAACCAGCCTGACACACAGAGATAATAAAATCTATGGTCGTTCACATCTTTATCTCAGAGTTAGACAGGTAACTGTAAAACACTTACTCTCCCACACACACACACACACACACACACACGACAGATATACACATGCATGCACAGACAAACAGACACACACTCATAGACAGACACACACATGCACGGACATACACATGCACGGACATACACATGCACGGACACACACATGCACAGACAAACAGACACACACTCATGGACAGACACACACATGCACGGACATACACATGCACGGACACACACATGCACAGACAAACAGACACACACACACACACATGCACAGAGAGATTGACACACACTCATGCACAGACACACACGTGCACAGAAACACACGCACACACACACGCGCAGGCAGACAGACAGATACACACACATGCACAGACACACACACACACACACAGTCATGAAAGCTGATCACTTGAACCTGTTGCTGTCACTCTGATCAATAACTCATTACACACTGTAAAATTTATATAAGTCACGCCCTCACGCACAAGCCACGCCCACACCGCTCTATATGTATCTGATGGGAAACATGAAGTTAATATTTAAAGATACAGAATTCACAAATGTCCACTCTCATGTAGACCAATCAGAGACCAGCTCAATGAGGGGGCAGGGCTTCAGCTGTGTATGAGAGGGTGTGAGTGTGTGTGTGTGTGTTACCTCCTCCATTCTTGTAGCACAGGTACGGGAACCTCCAAACGTTTCCAAGTCCAACAGCAAAGCCAACACAGGACATGATGAAGTCCATCTGCCGGGTCCATGTCTCCCGCTCCTGGTATCCTGGCCCCGCCCCCGGGACCACACCTCCTTTCTTGTCTGGACCATCGCCGAAGTTCGTCACCACCACCGATGGGACGGAACCGTTAGCTGATGCTAAAGACACATACTCAATGCCGTTGGACTTGATAAACGGGTTCTTCTTGGTCTCCTCCAGGAGAACCAGAGAACTAGAAGAGGCGGGAATATTCTCCATC
>NW_026704108.1:12500-50000 GCF_958295425.1 Solea solea
TTAGAGCTGGTTCAGGGAAACCTGGACCATCTCTTAGTTATGCTGCTAAAGACCTAGACTGCTGGGGGATGTTTCTGTGGTGCACGCACATTCACTCTCTCACACTCAGAGTATGAATATGACTTTATTATGTGTCATTAACCTTGTTTCTTCCTTCCCTCTCGCTCTCTCCGTATGTGTGATGTTAACTAATGTTCGACCCCTGCTGGTCGTTTTTCATAATCACTTGGCTGCACTTTTAAATTACTTTTTAACAACACACCAACAGATGATTTGAAAATCAATGAACCCTTTAGTATTAATGACCACACATGCGAAGTCTGCAGGTGAGTGGCTCTATTCAACAGTGTCAGTAACATGCCTTCCTTCTACGTGTAATACTGTATATACTGTACACAAGTGCAATATACTTATTTATGCTGTAAATATCAAGTCCATACTGTGTATATTCTGCTAACTGTCTATAATGTACATTCTACATTCTATTTTAACTAATGGTTTATAGTCTAAGTGTTAATATCTTTTTATATTGTAATTTTCTTTTTGATAATGCATGTTTATTATTTATTATCTTTATCTTTACTGTCTTGCTGCTGTAACAATGTAAATGACAACAGACAATATAGATGACTTCAAATCAATAATTACAGACACAAATTAACTAAATGAAATGAAAGTCAGAGCGTTCAACTGATAAGAGAAACATTGTCATTGTAGTTCACAGATGAATTATGTGCGGCACCTCTCAATAAGAGCATAACAATAAATGATTATTATATTATATTAAATATGCTTAACATCATCATGGCCAACAGCTGTAAAAGTATGGTCAGTAATCTAACTCTGTCTGTCTGTCTGTCTGTCAGTCTGTCAGTCTATCTGTCTGTCTGTCTGTCAGTCTATCTATCTATCTATCTATCTATCTATCTATCTATCTATCTATCCATCTATCTATCTATCTATCTATCTATCTATCTATCTATCTATCTATCTATCTATATATCTATCATCCATCCATCCATCCATCCATATTAGTGTTGACATTGCACTAAAGGCAAAGAGGTAGTACTTTTATTTTGAAGAGTACAGCGCAAACATAGCCAATCAGAAGCAAGGAGGCACCCAAGACCCACCCACCAATGAAAAGGAGACATTGTGTGGTATATTTGTTTGTCAGTCAGACCAGTGAAACACGAAATCAAGCTGAATTCTTGTTTTTCTTTCCTCTGTCAAAATGAAAAAAAAACTACCCATTTTTTGTGAAATATGACCTAAGTTGCTCTAACTAGCAAAACCTAATGACCACAATGTAAACATCAAGTAGTTCAGCTAATCAGTGGTGGAGGTAAATAATTACAACTACTCACATTACTGTAATTCATTGTACAAGTACTTTTGGGAGTTTTTCACTTAAGTTTGTAATTTAACATTACATTTTCATCTGCTTAGTTACTTTTAAAATCAAAATTTGCTACTAAGTAGGCCAAATATTTGAATTAAAGGCCACATAGACCGGAAGCTCCAATTAACTCTGCGTTTGTGTGCGTATCTGCGTCATTACCTCATTTATAAAACCCTAAAGTTTCAGAACTAATAGTTCAGCCACTGCTGAGAAAATAGTGTTGTATTGTTTTCCTGGGCTCTGCGAAGCGGATCGGCACTTCCGTAGTTTGATGTCGTCATCAGAAATCCTCACCACTCCACTCACCACCGTAGCGCCTCCCGGTGCGGGCACTAGTCCGGGCACATCCGGTTGCGTACATTCAACCGCAGAAGAAGAAGAACTACTCTCGTTGTAGCTGCTGAGATGCAGAGCATCCACCGTGCCAAAGGGGGAGCTGTGTATCTGAGAGCTGGCCTATCTATTACGTCACTTCCAGGTACCTGGCCAATCACAGGACAGTAGGAAAGCTCTCGTTGGCTGGCCAATCACAACACAGTTCACGTTCTGGGGGTGTGGTTTTGGTCTGAAACAGCGCGGCTGACGAGAGCGTCAGTGAGGAGATATTTTGATCGGCTCGTTTGCAGCGATTAGGAGGATTTTAACCATGAAAACAAGTTAATATATGTAAGTAGACCTCCATAACTAACATATATGTGTGATACAAGCATTCTATGTCGTCTTTAATATCCAGACCTCTGCAGCAGGCACAGGTTTGGAGAAGTGACCGTGACCACAGTGCAGAACAGAGCAGCACAGCAGAGAGTGACGGACGACGTGCTAACCCTAGCCACCGCTGGCTCGCCGGATTCGTCTATTTTTGGAGTAATCAAAGGTCAAAGTTCACTTTCAGCAACAAAAATTAGGTTAATCTATGAAGTGGCATAAAATACACAATTTTACACATTAGTGAACATTAGTTTAACATTAGTGAGCATTTAGTAAGCATCAGTGAACATCTGTTTATGTGAACATGAATACGCTCATACGTTCACACATGTATATTATTTATTACTGTCTTTGCTGCTGTAAATATCCATGTTGTGGGAATAATCACAGTTTACTGATGAACATGAGAAGTCACGTTTTTCACGTACGCCTGTAACTTAAGTTCACTGACTGAGACAATGACTCATTTTTACAACAACTATAAAATTCTCTTCTTATTGGTCCGGCCAAAGGTGACTGTTCAACTTTACACACACTAACACACACACAAACAAATACAATATATGAGGGACAATATATTATCACTGGTTTTTTACAAGATCTAAAGGCTCAAAATAAGTTCTAAAACAAGAAAAATATTTGATGAACAATCAAAGTTCTCTCTTTAAAACCTTTATTAACAATTTGTAACTATGTCATAAATAATACGACTTCAAAATACATTTACACATGTCAATTATAAATTGTACCTAACTGTGAGCCTTTAAATAAAATAAAAAAACAACCACAGTAAGGCACAGGATGATTGTGGTGCAGTGGTGCAGAGTATTAAGTGGTCTATGGAGACCCCTAGTGGTCTTTTTTCACATTGCTACCAGGCTGTAACTATTGCATGTTGTCTTCCTGGTTATGTTTGTGTATCATTTACATTAGAATTTGAAGAAGAAGATTTAAAGTTTTTCTGATCCAACACTGACTCCAGACTTTTGCTCATCTGCACGTCGTCATACGCATAATTCACAATATCACATGTTAATGAGAGGATGAAGAATTAAATAGATCAAGTTAGATCAGAACAGGTTCAATCAGATCAGATAAAATTGGACATTCATAATCAGACTGATTTGAAGTGACATCATTTTCACTCTGATCACATGACAGAAGAACAGTCTGTGGGCGTCGGCCTAAACTGTGTGTAAATGTGAGATCATTGGTCATTGATCAGCTGCTTCATTGATCTGTTTTGTTGTTGTTCTCATCTCCATGGTGATGACCGGTCGACTGTAGGTCGAGGTCATGGCGGCGACATGTCGTGGGCGAGGCGGCTGGAGATGGAGCTCTGCAATTGGTCGATGCCCGGCGTCAGGGGCGTGGCCATGTACTCCAGGTGATGAGCACCCCACACTGGTGTGGTCAGGTAAGACCAGCGCTGCAACACACAAGTCAGTGTTCAGGCGTCTGATTGGTTACGTGGCGTGTGTGATTATGTCACGGTGGGCGGAGCTAACCTCAGCGAAGGAGCCTTTGGCTCTGAAGAGTTTGTAGATGAAGGTGAGGGGAATACAGAGCATGGAAGACAGCGCCAGTAACCAGCCGATCACCTCGCCCCACCACGGATACACGTACACGTTGTTGTACGTCAGACGTTTGTAGGTGATCAGATGAAACAGGAAGATGCTCTGCAGAGGGGGCGGAGCCACCACACTCGTAAAAACTTGCATTATATTATCAACGTCATTCACATGAGATAATGAAATAAGAAAAATGTAACCATTGTACTTTGTAAATGAAATGTTCTGTGATTTTGAGTGTAAAACTCGTAACCATAGCGATGAGTGAAGTGTGTGTGTGTGTGAGCATGTGTCCTCTCACCATACACACACATGGAGTCACAAACAACCAGCACCACTTGACCCAGAAGAATGGACGATACCCAATCATACGAGCGATGTCGTCCATGTAGCGGTCAGCACCTGCACACGGTCAGACCACAGGAAGTGACATCATTAGATCAAACAGTGACACGTTCAACTTCAACATGTGTGTGTGTGTGTCTGACGTACCATAGACCCAGGCCACGATCACACACTCCCAAAAGGCCTGCCACAGCAGAGTCATTCCACTGGCAGAGTAATAATCGAACAACGTGAAGACGTACATTCCTCCCTGCACACACACATGTTTTTGTTTTGAAAAATTAAAAGTTGTAGTAAATCATATGACAACATCATCATCGTCAGTGTGTGTCCTCGTCACCTGCGTCACCATGGAGATACCAATGATGAGGCAGAGCAAACAGCAGATCACCAGCGTGATCTCTCTCTTATAACGATGCTGATGCTGTACTGGAAACAGATCCAGGATTCCTGCGACGAATCCTTCCACCCCTACAAACTGAGAGACAGACAGACAGACAGACACAGAAAGAGAGACAGACAGACAGACACAGACAGACAGGACAGACAGGACAGACAGAGAGATTTAAACATAGAGTCATGGTGATGGTGATGGAGATGATCATCACCTTGTGACGTCATGATGACAGTGTGTGGTGAAAGTGAAGGATTGTGGGAGTTGATCACCTGACTGTCGAGGCCAAGCAGCAGCAGCATGATGAAGAAGAGCACTGCCCACAGCGGTGACCCGGGCAACAGCGAGACTGCCTTTGGATACGCGATGAAGGCCAGACCTGGACCTGGACCACAACACAGACATTACTGAACACCACTGATCAATGATTATTGATTGACTGGTGAATGGCGATTAGTTAGTTTCAGTCCTGATCATTCCATATCTAGAGGTTTTATGTCCCGCCCAACTTTGAAAGTGTCTATCCATCATCCATCCATCTTCTACCACTTATTCAAGTTCAGGTCGCTGGGGCAGCAGCTTGAGCAGAGAAGCCCACACTTTTCTCTCCCCTCCCACTTCGTCCAGCTCTTCCTTGGGAATCCTGAGGCATTCCAAGGGCAGCCGAAAGCTATAGTCACCTTGGTCTTCCTGGGGGCCTCCTCCTGGTGGGACATGCCCGAAACACCTCACCAATGAGGCGTCCAGGAGGCAAGCTAACCAGATGCGGAGGTGCAGAGGCTCTATTCTGAGCCCCTCCCAGAAGACCGAGCCCAGACACCCTGCGGAGGAAACTAATTTCGGTCGCTTGCATCCGCAATCCTGTTCTTCTGGTCACGACCCACAGCTCGTGGTGAGGGTAGGAACGTAGATCGACCGGTAAATCCTTCTTCACCATGACGGACCGATGCAGAGCCTGCATTACTGTGGTCACCGATCCCACCTGTCGAAGACCCCGAGATACTTGAATTCCTCCATTTGGGGAAAGATCTCATCCCGACTTGATCAATACCATGGTCTCGGATTTGGAGGTGCTGATTCTCATTAACAGCTGGGTGTGAACATTCTCCAACGAGAGTTGTAGGTCAGGACCCAGTGAAGCAAACAGGTCCATATTATGTGCAAAGAGCAGTGAGCCAATTCTCAGTCCACCACACCGGACCCCCACAACACCCTGGCTGCATCTAGAAGTTCTGTCCATAAAAGTGGGGATTGGGTGCTGCCGATCTCAACTTGGGACGTTGTGGGTTGGGGGTGGGAGTACTTTGAAGACCCCCTCAATCCCACCAACATGCCTTCCAATAAGGAAGCTTAGTCTGGGGACTCAGAGGTGGGCTCTCCTATCTCTGGGGCTGAGGTGGCCAAAGTGGTTAAAAAGCTCCTCAGTTGCAGAACCCCAGTGGTGAATGAGATCCACCTGGAGTTCCTTAAGGACTGTCTTGGTTGACGGTCTCTGTAGCATCAGGTGGGACAGTGCCTCTGGATAGCAAACTGGGGTGGTGGTCTCCTTCTTTAAGTAGGGGACTGGAGGGTGTGTTCCAATTACAGTGGGATCACACTCAGCCTCCCGGGTAAGGTCTATCCGGGGGAGAGGAGGGATAGTTGAACCTTAGGACTCTCTACTCCACAGAGTCCTGGAGGGTTCATGGAAGTTTGCCCAACCTGTCTACAAGTGTCCCCATTCATTCAAATATCAGTTTGTAAACCACTCACTCTCCCACACCAAAGTCCATAGAGAAAATTACAAACCGATTCAGTCCAGCCTACATCCAGGACATGATCAAAACCACTCCGCTCTGCATCGGCAAACCGGCTTGCTGCCCCCTTACTGAGAGGATCGCAGAGGCAATCACAGAACTCGAGACTGTTTGCTGTCCTAGCTCCCAAATGGTGGAACGAGCTCCCCATCGACATCCGGCAGAAAGCCTCCACATCTTCCGCCGCCGACTAAAAACACATTTCTTGCGACTCTACCACGACGACAAAAAAAACCCCACTTGCTTATACATCGCACTTATGACTAGCACTTTATAGTTTGGCTTACTTGAAGCTCTTACTTACTTCTAGCTCTTGTTTGTACCCAAATGTTTAAATGCACTTATTGTAAGTCGCTTCGGATAAAAGCGTCTGCTAAATGACATGTCATGTAATGTAATGTAAAATCAGTGATTTTAGCTCACAGGGACACAGGAGCTGCTGGTCTACTGCTGCCTCGTGTGGTCACTTTGTGTCACTGAGGTAAATCCGAACAAAGGATTTCAAACCCTGAAGTGACAAAATAAGACATTTGAACTTAGTGATGGAGGCAGCAGTGGATCAACAACTCCTGCAACTCCCGTGTGCTTTGATGTCAAAATCACTGATTTTCTCTATGGGGTTTGATGTGGGAGAGTGAGTGGTTTACAGACTTCAGTTTGCCGTCTCCTCAGAAGGAAACACTGCAGATCTGATTCTCTGTGTGTGTGTGTGTGTGTGTGTGTGTGTGTGTGTTTACCTGATTTAACCACCTGTGAGATTTCAACTCCCTGCTCTGCAGCCATGAAGCCCAGAGTAGAGAAGACGACAAAACCAGCGAAGAAACTGGTTCCACTGTTGACGAAGGCGAGGATGAAGGCGTCTCTGCACAAACAAGACAACACACACTTCATCCATCGTGTGCGTGTGTGTTTCTATTTTTGTGGGGACATTTTGTGAGGTCCCATGAGGTTAAAGGGCGATTTTCATGGTTAAGACCTGGTCTTAGGGTTAAGGTTATTCTAAGGGGTCAGGATTATGTCGATGAGGTTTTAGAAAAGCAAAACAATGTGTGTGTGTGTGTGTGTGTTGTACTTGTGGCAGTCGTTGTCAAAGCGGTTGTAGCTTCCCAGCGCCGTCAGAGCACCAAGGCCGATTGCGTACGAGAAGAAGACCTGTGTCCCGGCGTCTATCCACACCTGCACAGAGGTCAGAGGTCGAATCTTGTCTTAATCGTTGAGTCAAAGTCACAGAGAAGAATCAAACATGGCAGTTTCTACCACCATGTTATAAACAGATCAGACACAGTGAGTCAGTGTGTGTTTGGTTGGTTATTTGTTCGTTGTAACAGTTGTAAACGTCTGGTTATTTCTCTTTTCCTGGACGACTGAAGTCTGAAGAAACAACCAGGAGCCTCGTAATCATGTAGAAGGACATACACAGTCACAGCAGCCTGGCTCCTCCCCGTTATGGGATGTCATCCCATTAATGTGGTCACTCTGACAGCAACTGCACGTCCAAGCTGATCCCACACATGTTCAATGGGGTTGAGGTCAGGAGGTCAGGGGGTCATTCCATCCTCTCCAGCTGTCATCCTGGAGGACGGAGGACGGTCACAGGCTGTGGAGACGTCTCATTTCTTCAGACTTCAATTGTCCAATAAACGACACCAAACAAAAATAAAGTGTTTGTCATCGACACAAATTTAACTCTGCTGCTTAACGTTCAACGACAAAGACTTGATCTAACAAACACACACTGACTCACTTTTTCTGATCAGATGTTTTACACACACACACACACACACACACACACGCACACACACACACAAACAGACCTTAGCCTGGGACAGCTTGGACCAGTCAGGACTGATAAAGTACATGATTCCATCATAAGCACCAGGGAGAGTCACACCTCTGACCAGCAGGATGAAGAGGGCCAGGTACGGGAAGGTGGCTGTGATGTAGACCACCTGAGACACACACACAAACACACACACACTCACCTGGGGAATGTAATTGGTGTTGCTTTGGTTCACAGACATAAACGTTGGCTTTTCAGCATCAACATCGGCGAAACAAAGTTCCTTAACGCACACACACAAACATACAGAAACACACAAAACCACACACACACATACCTTCCCGGTGGATTTGACTCCCTTCCACACACAGAAATAAACAATCACCCACGCGGCCATTAAACACAGCAGGATCTCCCAGTTCAGACGTCCAGGTTCATCCAAACCAGACGAGATGTCCAGCACCTTGTTCCTGGACAGACAGAGAACAGGTGAGGGACAGACAGAGGACAGGTGAGCAGCAGTGTGTGTTGTAATGATGTCTTCTGTCTTCTTCTCGTCTCTGATCACTAACATGCTGCAGTTCAAATGTTGACAGAAGACTCAGTGAGGACAACATCATTAAATATTCATTTCGTCTTTTAATTCAACAACACAATCAACGTCATCAATGCCCCGCCCACTACCACTTGCCCCGCCCCCCTGACAGAAGACAGAACTTACTCCCAGAACTCGACGATGGGTGAGCTTGCGTTTGCCAGCTGGGCACAGGTCATGTTGCCGGTGATGGTGATGTTGGCGAGGCTGCGGTTTTTACAGTCCTGGTGCTGGAAAGTCTCCACGCAGCTGGGTGTGTTCCATTCGTTATCACAGGTGGACCAGGGCAGGGTGGAGCTAAATGACTTGACCAGGTAGTAGAGGCCCCAGGCCAACACCATGATGTAGTAGGTGTTACAGAAAAACACGATGACCATGGAGGCGTAACCCAGACCTGAGGGGCGTGGACAGCGTGTCACATGACTCCCTTCATTCTGCACATACATGTGTTCAATCACAGACTGGCTCAATGTTTTTTGTAAATCAAATGTTACCATGGCAACACAACCTCAGCTGGGATATTGATATTGATTGATATCAAAGTGTCACCTTTAAAAAGTGGCGCGATGTTCCACACGTTGATTCCGCCGGCCTTCATGAACTGACCCAGAGAGATTTCTAGGAAGAAGACGGGGATTCCTCCAACGAAGACGAAGAGCAAGTAAGGAATCAGGAAGACACCTGCAGGACACACACACATACACACATACACACACACACACACACACACACACACACACACACACACTATCAGAACAAATATACACACACACACACACACACACTATCAGAACAAATATACGACAGGACCTATGACACAGGCCTACAACAGGACCTACGACACAAGCCCTCACAACAGGACATACGACACAGGCCTACAACAGGACCTACGACACAGGCCTACAACAGGACCTACAACACAAGCCTCCTACGACAGGACCTACGACAGGACCTACAACACAGGCCTACGACAGGACCTACAACACAGGCCTACAACAGGACCTACAACACAGGCCTACGACAGACCTAAGAAACAAGTCCCCTACGACGGGACCTACGACACAGGCCTACAACAGGATCTATGACAGGACTTACGACACATGCCTACAACAGGTCCTACGACACAGGGCTACAACAGGACTTATGACACAGGGCTACAACAGGACCTAAGAAACAAGTCCCCTACGACAAGACCTACAACACAGACCTACGACAGGACCTACGACACAGGCCTACAACAGGATCTACGACAGGACTTATGACACAGGCCTACAGCAGGACCTATGACAGGACTTACGGCACAGGCCTACAACAGGACCTACGACACAGGCCTACCTACGCCAGGAGCTATGACACAGGCCTACGACAGGATCTACGACACAGGCCTACTTACGACAGGACCTACGACACAGGCCTACTTACGACAGGACCTACAACACAGGCCTACAACAGGACTTACAACAGGGCCTACTAATTCTGTAAATGCTTTGTTTTTGGGGAAAAACTCACAAATGTCAACTCTCATGTAGACCAATCACAGACTGTCTCAATGGGGGAGGGCCTTCAGCTGTGTGTTTGTGTGTGCATGTTAGCATGTGTGTGTTACCTCCTCCATTCTCATAGCACAGGTACGGAAACCTCCAAACATTTCCAAGTCCTACAGCGAAGGCAACGCAAGACATGATGAAGTCCATCTGCCGGGTCCATGTCTCCCGCTCCTGGTATACTGGCCCCACCCCCGGGACCACGCCTTCTTTCTTGTCTGGACCATCGCCGGAGTTCGTCAACACGACCATCTGTGGGACGTTAGGTGCTGCTGAGGACACATACTCATCACCATTGGATGGGTTCTTCTTGGTCTCCTCCAGGAAAACCAGAGAAACAGGGGAGGCGGGAAGACTCTCCATCGGAAACCAGAACCAGTTCACAAAACTAGTCTCAGTCCAGAAACCTGGCTAGAACCAGAACCAGTAGTACAAAAACCACTGAAGAGCAAGTCTCTCCACTATGTGGAGACATAACTGTGACATGGTGGTAACAGAACTCTAGATGATTTCATCCTTTCATCATCAAACATTTCTTTTTCCTTTTATGATCGTTGTCATCTGTGAGTCACACATGGAGAAATGCTGCCACCTATCTGTCTGAATGAATGACTTCATGCACTTCTATGAACATCAGCCAGTGGAGTTCTTACCTAAAGATACAATCGTCCACACCTGGTGAGTGAGTGAGAGAGAGTGCGTGAGAGTGCGTGTGTGTGAGTGTACAGACTGGAATAAGACGCATTCCTACCAACGAAGAAGAGAACGTTGCTACATCGACATCAGTGAGAGAAAAGAAACAAACAGGAAGTTTGTGATTTTACTCAGTTTAATATTTGTTTGGTTAAACTTTACATTAAAATGTAAAAAAAGCAAAAACAAAACTGTTTAAAACATTTTAAAAAAAACAAATACAAAAACAATATGAAAATATGAAAATATCTTTTTTCTTATTTTAACTTGAGTGGGTTTTTTTACAGTGTGAGGTCATTTTGGTTATTTTTGTTTTTGTGTAACAGAAAAATATTTTTGAAATAACTCAAAAACAGGGAGCGCCCTCTGGTGGACAAACAAAATCAAATACTGTGTTGATCTGGTTTAAAAAAAGAGAATTTAAATAAAGTGCAACAAATGTGTTGTTTTGTAACAAACAAAAAACTCACGTTAACAACAAAACTCTAATCTAATAAAGATCTATAATAATAAAGAGAAAAACAAGAAACTCATTTAAAGTGGACTGTTCAGATCTTTGTTCCTACCGATAATAATTATTTACATTACATTTTTAAGATTAATATTTCTGAAGAAAAAATAGAGATGTTACTCTTATACAAATGTAAACAAGAGACTTATTAAAAATATTATGTATGTACATGTTAAAATAAAATCTAATGAATCAAATGTTAAAATGTTTGATTCAGGATTTCTCAAAGTGTTTTTCATTATCATTAATATTAACATTATTATTATTATCATCATTATTATTAGTTTAACATCTTGTAATTTCTTGTTTGTTGCATCGTCTTCCACGGTGTTTGTTTGAGTTTATTTTGCGTACAGTTAGCGTCATGTGATCAACGGCCATGGCCGTCATGTTCCAGTAACAGCCAGAGGAGGAGGAGCCAAATGTGATGACATCAGCAGTTTGAGGGCCAGCAGCTGATCAATCAGGAGCCTTTCTGCTTACCCGCACACCTGAGAGAGAGAGAGAGAGAAAGAGAGAGAGAGGAAGAGCTTGTCAGGACATACGGTGGCCTTCACAGACCACACAGTTGGAAACACTTTCAAAACTCCCTCTTTCTTGTTTCCTCTTTCATTTTGTGCAGCAGGTTTTTATGTGGGCGGAGCCTTTCCTCCTCATTTGCATACCAATCTTGCTGTTAAAAATCAAAGGTCAAAAGGAAACCAGTTTAAAATGGTTTTGGACCAGTTTAAACCAACTGATCAAACACAGCATGTTGATGGTGAAGGGGTGTGGTTTACTGGGAGCTGTGGAGGCGGAGCCACAATTCTACGGCAGGTTCTTCTTTATGGTCCATGTGCAGGAACCAGAAAAACTCCTCCTACATTCAGCAGTGACTCCTCCCAATCATCATCTACACCACTGTTTCTCTAGAAGCATCACCAGGGGGTGGAGCCAATCATTGAAGAAAAAAAAAGGCAGATGTGAATTTTGTTAAAAGGGTAAATGTCACAAGTATGGAAGCTCAGAGCGGCCAAAATAAGTGGATTGTGTTGGAGAGACACAAGGGGGAGGGGCATCTTTCTGTCCGTCATTAAGGTTGTTTTCGTAACATTAGTTCATGTTTCCTGTTTTTCCGTAAAATGTTGAAAAAACGAGCTGGAAGAGGGAAACAACATGTTTACATTAGAGAGGGGGTGGAGCCTAAAGGCCAAACTATAAGTGGGTGGGTTTTTCTGGGCAAATATGTTCAGGCAAGCCGGTCAGAGGTCAAAACATCAACAGTGAGGTGTCCTGATAAAAATGATAAATGATAAAACATAAATGTTACATATCAGAGAAAAAAACCAACACATTCAGGCACCGCCCCTTTCTGATCACATAATAATCTTATTTATTTTATAAATATTTTTCCCTTTAAGAGAAAAAGACGACAGACTCAGGGTCAAATAATAACAAACAAACAAACAAACAGGAAGAGGAAGTGGACCACTTCCTGTGATGTTTCAACAGGCCAGCAGGTGGCGCTGCAGACATTAGAACTTTACAACATGTGCTTTTGATTTAAATTCATTTACATTAAATAAAATAAAACACGATACATTTTTCTTTGATGTCATTAAATCATTATCATTTCAACAAACTCATCATTTTAATCTGACGTCCAATTTTTTCCTCGCGATAATTAACTCCAGAAAAGAAAAAGTCATTTTGACAAACGACAGTCTGATAATCAGACTAACGACAGTCAGATTATCAGACTAACGACAGTCTGATTATCAACAATATCATTTGATCTTTATCAATATGTATCAAAATGGATTATTGATCACGGTCAGATGTCACAGATTTGCCGTCGTCATGGCGACAACTGAATCCTGGCTCTGTGATTGGTCGACACAAACTTCCTGCGTTTCCTCTTCCTCCTCGTTCACCTTCACCGAGAACATTAACTCGTCAACTCAGTTTAAATTTTCATTCCCACGTTAAATTAAACAACCGACTCATTTATATAAAATAAAAAAAAGTTAAACTTCCTGTTTTTTTTTGTTTCTTCACAGTTTGATTTTGACGGGAAAAAAACTCGACATCGTTTTCACTTTGAAAGGAAAAGGAAATGAAGGGAAAAGACAGAACGAATAAACAAATATGCAGACAAGGAGACCTGGGAGGGGAAATCAGGACTCCCTTAGACAAACCCAGATCTGTCATGACCCACTTTCATGGTTTCCTTCCTGGCTCTCCTTCTCTCTCCATTTACCAAATACCTTGAGTCCAGTGTAGGGAACAGAAGGTTTTTTACAGCGATGTATTTGTGTACTTTGCTCATAACCAGAGTGAGGTGAGCTCTGACCTTTATCAGTGGGAGGAGGAGGAGGAGGAGGAGAAGGGGGAGGATGCATCACTCCTCTGTGGCTGCTTCAGCGCTGGGTCTACAGATAGAGCCTGTCTCGTTTGTTAAGGATTATCTCGGACACGTAAATGTACTCGTTCCTCCCGAGTTTGACAACACAGGCAGCACGTTTGAGGTGAGCAATTCTGAATATACTTACAGATTTCCAGTCAGCTGCAAACAGTCACAGGCACCTGGCGCCGTGTTTGCTGAGGGAGAGGAGCGTGTTGCTGGCACTCTTTCGTCCTCCAAATTCCCCCATCACAAGCCAGCTATCAGTCAGTGACAAGGTCGTCTCTGGGGTCACTTCAGATTGATAATGTGATACAGGTAAAACGAAGTAGGGGTGGCAAGCAAAATATAAAGTCATTTACAGTGATTTACACTACACGTATGTGACTACACTGGATTTCAAAATAAAATCCATGTTAGTTTTGTTTTCTGTCAAGCTACACAGTGTTCACACGCACAATACACTTTACTCCTCTTAAAGGAATACTTCACTGATTTGCATTTAGCTTTGTATTACTAGAATAAGGGTAGTATTTTGTATGTATATATTTTTTTTTAAATTGTGTGTCCCAACCTCAGTTTCCCCTGAGTTGCAAAAAAACTAACCCTATTCTAGTAATACAAAGCTAAACGCAAATCGGTGAAGTATTCCTTTAACTTTTCTCTCTTTCCACCCCAAGTGTTTCTCTCAAGGGACAGTTAGAGCATGGCCACACAGCATAGGCAAAACAACAGTCAAAGCCAGCTGAGCATTTACTCTTCTATTTTACTGGTTACATTCCACTTCAATTGTTGGAAGTCATCATTATGTCTTAGATGTGGATTCAAAAGCACCTGCTTCAAATCCACCGCAGGCAAAGGCCTGACCATAATATCCACTCTGTGTGTAGCAAAATGAAACAGAAGATCTATCATAAATACACACACGGGGGATTCTGTTTTTTCTTTTCTTCTATAATCTGTTACAGATTTAGACGTGTTTTCTTTTGCTGCTGCAGGGTCATGTTTACTCGCTGGGCTCCACACTCTCCGCTGCGCTGAACTTTGTCATTGAGCCGGAGCTGGAGGTTATGCTGGGAGAAGAAATTCAGAGGTTGCTGGAGCAGATGCAGGACGAGAAGCCCGAGGACAGGCCGCTACTGCAGGTACGAAAATCCTGCTAATTGTTCATTGTTACTTGACTGGTTTTGAATAGAATAGACCGAGCGAAAATAAGGTGAAATGTAAATAGACATTTGATGAGTAAAAAAAATAACAGCACAGAAGTAAATTTATCAAGTTAGACATAAATTTAACATAATTAGACATAATTTACTGAGATTCTTTACTTGCCAGCATTTGTGGTTCGTGTGGAAAATGTCTTTACCTTGCAAACAATAAAACATTTCTTAGTACAGCATTACATCACCATCTGTTTTACAGTCAGATTAAAGACATTCATTTAAGTCTTCTTTCTTCTATTGTCGAGCAGCACTCTTGAGCAGCATCAAGTGGAAAAGTTGCACCACTGCAAGTTACATGGTGTGGAAGTGTTTGACAATAGGTCTTATAACTTAGAGATGCAATCTCTGTTAATTTACAGCATGATTCTTACTGGAATCATATGTTACAGTAATAACGTGAATATAAACTGCGTCCTTACGTCAGGGAAGCTAACACCTGCAAGGCTTCTTCTCTATGTCTTTTTGTATGAAAGACAGCTTTCCTAAAAGAGCATAGAACATAATGTAATATGAGCATTATTTGTCTTTTTGTCTTTGCACCTGCAGGACATCATATCGCTGGCTGAAGGACAGCTTTCTCATACCTCCTCTGCAGCTGTGTGCCGAAAACTATCCTCCATTGGGCGACGGGTGCTTTCCATTGAATCGGAGGCATCATGGGAGGCGAGGTGGCAGCATCCTAAACCCAGATGTCTGCTCAGGGGACTGAGCTCAGATGATGATGCCAAAAACATGTGCAGTGGCAATTCTGTTACGGCAAACGGTCTGTCCAGAAAACAGGTACATGACAGTGATGTTCTGGAGGAAGAAATCATTAAACTGTGCAACACCGAGGTGCTGATACTGTCTTAGATGAGCTATGCAGGCCATTCATGTTGATTTGCTATTAAACCTGTCAGTGTCAGTAATTATTTTAAACTTATTCAAATACAGAGGCATTTCCCACACATTATTGCTCTCTGGAGCACAAAAGCAGTATATGAATAATGTTTTGTCATTTCTGCTTCATTCTTGCATTTATCGAAATGACAATGAGATGTTTAGTTGAGATTGTTTTTTACATTAAGAAAATGGCTGAATGCTAAGAATGTCCTCTGCTGGGATTCCTCTCTCTGGGCTGAGGATATGGAAGGAGATGAAATGACCTTGACAGATGAGATGGAGCTGGAGAGCCCAGCAGAGGCTGAACAGGGTGAGGGGGGGTGCTTAACCGCTCCTGCTCCGTCCCAGACTCCAACAACCCCCCCTGTCTTTCCCCTCCAACACAAGGAGACATCAGTGTACCAGTGTCTGACCTCACTGAATCCTGAGCTGCAGGTCTGTGTGGAGTAAACAGACTTCAGAGACTCAACCTCAAACTCTGCTTGTAACAGTTCCGTGTCTAGCTAGAGCATCAGAAATGTCTAAACCTGAGATAATGAGAGCTCTTAAAGGAATACTTCACCGATTTGCATTTAGCTTTGTATTACTAGAATAGCGGTCGTATTTTTGAAAAGCTGTGCTTCCCAACTTCAGTTTCCCCTGAGTTGAGAAATATCTTCATTCTTTTCTTTGTTACGTGGCCACCAGTGACACTTGTGTGGCCACCCAGTTTAAGGGAACTTCGATCCAAAGTGGTGTTTTCGGACAATGTGAAGAAATACCTGGAGGAACAGAAGGCGCACAACAATGTCTCACATTCCGCTTGATGATAAGCAGTTTCCAATGCGTGTTTTAATTATTTCTGCAGATTGTGAGAGTGGAACAGTTTGGTTTGGAGGCTTCATTATTATCCTCCTTAGCCGTATGTGGACCTGACTCTTTGGACCTCCATCCCTCTGAGGATCCCTCTGTTTTGAACTTTGACAAAAGCAAAGGGAAGAGAACCCTGCAGGCTGGGTCTCCTCTGGGCCTCCTCTGGGTCTCCTCTGGGCCTCATGGCTTACCTCTACACCAGTATTATTGATGAGAGTTTAAATTTAAAATGTGTAAGCCATTGCCTCTAGTGAGGTTGTATGTTTTGTGGTAGTGTTTCACAGGGTTGGGAATTCCTGTTATCTAAGTTCTGTGTTCAATTATTTATCCTTACTGTTTGAATGTGCCTGACAAAGGGATGTAGCCAGATAATCACATGATTACTCTACACTGAAGATGTTTCACAATAAGGTACAAATCTCCTACAATAAGGGCTTGCGTTTACTCTGATCAACAGCAACATTTAGTATTGCTGTCTTGAGCTAAAGCACATATTTTAGCTGCAACATTTGTAAATAAAGCTTTTCTCAAACCCAGGGGCCATAAAAGTGCCACCATTTACACAGAGGGGCCATTTATATGCAGAAAATCCATGCACAATTCCTGATTCAGTAAGTTTCACATTTAAGTCATTTCATGCCTACTATTAGTTCTGCTGAACAAACTCACATAAATAAAACCCTTCTTAGATGTTTGTTTTCTGGTTTGTGCACAGAAAATATACAGTATGCAAAACACTTATGAAATGAGCTATCCATAAAAAAGATAAACGGGTACATGCAAAACGTTGCAGATCTAATATCCACATGTACTTGCTTTATCTGAAGCGGACTCCAGACACATATGCATTTGCATATTTTCCTTCTCTGCCAAATATACAGAACAGAAATGCACTCACTCAATGGACATCACACTTATCACTGGACAAACATGGCTACCAGAGTAATCATTGTTGTTTATGTATACAAGTAACTCAATACTGTGACTTCAGGCCATACATGACTGAATCATACATTACATGAAATGTAATGCACATCATTATTTACGATTTCATAGTAGGACATTTGATGTGGAGACACGTGATGTGTTGAAATTGTCTCTTGGGAAAAGTAGTAGCGATAACAGTGACGTGGCATAACTAGTATTTTTAAATAAACTTAGATTCTAGAGAGTTTTCATTTAATGTTATTTATTTATTTATTTAATCGCACAACTTCTCATTTTACACGTCATTGTATGACTCCCCCATACTCAGCCCATGAATCCAAAGTTTGGATTCATTTGGATTCTAGATCTTCCACACATATTCTAAGAGTGCTTGAGGGGAAATTCTGAAGAATTGTGCTGTGGTTATCAGGGATGAGGACAATGATCATGTGGTATATAAATAGTAATAGAGTAGCGGTTGTTTTCACGTCACGTATATTATATCATATTTACTTTCATCACAGAAATGCTGCCATGGAGGGCTACATCCAGCAGTTCCTGTACACCTATCGTTTCTTCTGCTCTGCTGAGCAGTTGCTACAGTTCCTGATGGACAGTAGCAGACTTTTGGTCGTTAAAAACGGAAGCTCAGTGGTAGAGCGAGCCATCTTTCAACTGGAAGGTTGATGCTATATGCTGTATGCTTTTCATTCCAGAGAAGGTCTGAACATGTCAGGAGACAGTGAAAAGATCTTCCATCGCTCTTTGGACCTGTAAACAGATGGACTTCACACCCAACTCCAGGATCGTAGCTACATTAGAGAGCTTCCTTAATACTGAGGTACATACAACATAGAACCTGTTACACAACACTGCAGTTAAACTGACTGTATATTATGATAGTAGCATGACACACAGTAATTATAACTTGTGGCTCCTTAATGTAATTAAAAGAAAATGTTGTTTATGTAATTGGAATGTGGTGGATGATCCTCATCAGCTTTTAAGGATCTCCAGAGTGATGGATCCCTCTGCATCCATATCTAAAGAGAAGGCCTTCTCCATTGCTGCAGCTTTGCCTGTGCCGTCCTACGGCGCTCTGGTGAACGACACAACCAACGTCTACCTGCACAGTGAGGACCTGCAGCAGGTATACGATACTCATCCTCCAAACGTTTGGTACAACACGCTTGCACTAGTGTTGTTGTTTCTTTGAACCACTAGAGGGAGACACGACTCTACAAATGCATTGCAATACACTGATTCATCTTCTTTTTTTTTAAATGCAGGGAATGTTCCAAGGATGTCATCCAGTTCATTTCCTCAACTCTAGAGTACAAGGGATCAGAGACAATGTGTTAATCCCAAACGGGTGAGTATGTTGTTTCCGGCTTCAAACACTGACTATTGACTTTACGGTGGAACAAGGTGTTTTAGTAAGTCGCTAAGCCACTACATGCTTTTAGAATACCGCCAGCGCTCCACAGCATTTAGCGCCTGGTACTGGTGTTCAGATGCTTGTGCTAGTGTCAAGCATGTTGATCCAGTGTCGCTCCACAGTAGTTCAGCTGGTTTTAGTCTTTGTCTTTGATGTAAAGTACAACATACAAAATATTTAAAGTGTCAATGTCACCACTAGAGATTAGGATGTACAGATCTATAAATGTGTAGCTGTTATGTATATATAATAGGGATGAGAATGGGTATCAGTCAGTATCGGTATCGGTGCAATACTGGTCAAAATCAATGGATCAGATATTGAACAGATAGAAATGTCAAATCCTATATATCACATACTTCACTATGCACAGACTGTAAAAATGTCAATGTCAATCATTTTTGCTGAGTCATGTTTGGGCTGTTTGTTTGTTCTTTATGGGAAAACAATATTTGTTACACAGTTGGAGAATTGTGTCTTTGAAATGACTCAGATGTGTTGTTATCAGCTACATACATTCATAAATGCTCTAATATAACTGTATCGGACTGATATTGATATCGGTAGATACCCAAGTTTGTGGTATTGGTATCGGACACAAAAAAGTGGTATCGTCCCATCCCTAATATATTATGTATAATATCTATATAATATATTCAGTGTGTGAAAAACAATTGTGATCACAGTGGGAGGGACACTAATGCTTATTTTCACTAACATCTGTTATTGATAAACAATATCATTTACTCCAGCGTTTACTTAAACCCGCATAAAAACAATGAATTCACTGATTAATTCTGGTCATAATCAAGTTATTTTTTAGCCACTTTTTCCACAATTTTTCAGCTCTGTTTTTCCCCTTCCCATATCAGGAACGTGTCACAGCACATCCCGCCAGCAGGGGGCAGCAGTGTGCAGGTGTATGAGGGGACTCCCTCAGACAGCCACGTGCAGCAGCTGCACACATATGCTGACAGTGTCACCAAATGGATCTCCTCGGAAATAGTTATGTGTGACTCCACCAGTGACTTCCCCCTATATGTGCTTTCTGATTCTTCTATAGAAATGTACTATAGAGCAGAAACCTGACTTTTTTTCTAATGGCTCTACTTTTGCATTTCAAAAAGCAGCATAGGAAAAAAAAAATGTGTTGTGTTATTTTATGGGATGCTTTTTGACCTCCAACCTCTTCCTCATACTTTCATATCAATACTTTGAATCCTTCCATACTGATATGTTCTCTCACATATTCTGTTTCATTCATTTTTAGAATTAAACATAGGTTCTGCGATTGTTGTATTTTATCTGGCTGACACACCTTTCCACCTGAAGTTCAACTTCATTTTTCGTCGTAAAATGTATTAAATTATAAATTATAAATGTTTTCAGGTCAAATAAAAAAAGAAAAATCAGCAGTCACAGTGATTCAAATGCAGAACAGTCCACAATGCTCTGACAATAGATGGTATTTTCCAGTTTAGTAGCTTCATGATGTAGTCTGATGTAGTTTAACAGTATTAGGAGCTACGAGGGTTTTTGCATTTTGCCTTTTTTTTTATCGCTGTTGTCTTCTTTCACAGGCACAAGTTACTTTAGTGACTAAATATTTATGGATGGGAAAACATTGCTATGAATCGAGGAACTTTGCCACCACCATGCAGGTCCTTGGAGGTCTGGAGAATGTGACTGTCAGGCAATTACCAGTAAGGCTGCATCTCGTAAATTTCCCCTCAAACAGATTCTGAGTTGTTGAATTATGTCAGATGCCCTCGAGCTAAATGTTTTCTTCGGCTGCGGTGGAACTAAGTTGGTGTTTAATTAGTCTTGCAAATGAGAAATCATCGTTAATGCGTTTAAAGTGAGGAGGAATGTGGCCAAAGAAAAGAGGCAGTTCACAGAAACTCAAAGTATTAAAAGAATGTGTCTTCATTTTGACGCTGCCAACAGGTTTGGAAACATCTGCCTTCCAAAGTGTTTGAGATACTGGAGGAGCTGCGAGCTGTGCAGGTGTGTGTGTATGTGTGTGTCTGAGCAGTTACACACTATGGTGTTTGTAACTGAAGCTTATATGCTGATCACATGTGAAACCAGCAGCTGGAGATCGGCGCCTTCACGCTCACGACTGGAGCGTACAAGTGGAGCAAGCTCAGGTGAGAGTCCAGATCCTTTTGAGATCTGAAATAAGGTAGTGTTGGTTTGAGGCGGTGGTTACAGAAAATACACACGCACACCTGTAAATACACACGCAGCTTTTCCACATAATGCACGTTATGACGCGTCTTCCAATTTTGTGTTAATTAAGTTTATTACATAAAAACATGTTCATTGTCTTCTTTAGGTGAAAACGTGATTCCAGAACCGGAGGAGGAAGTTGAAACGAGAGGTTCAAGATCTGCGCCCTGCGTTTCTGTCGGTACCGGCGGCTTTAATGCCGCCTCTGCTGTTTCAGCACCCACCGCTAAGTGGACAGCTCCCCGCAGACGGAGGCTTCTACTCGCAGCTGCAGCCGCTCCATCGAGCGTCTCTGCCGGCTGCTGTGCACCCAGCTCTCCTCCATCCACGCTTCTACTGAACTGAACCCTCTTTCCATTTTCTCACCACAATTCCTGTCTAGAATCTAGACTATTGTTCTCTCTAAAATAGAGGTTGTGAATTATAAGTGTGATGCACTATCTAAGTATATCTAATAATGTATATGATGCTAATAAAATAGTATAAAACTGTGAACATCCCTTCTCTCCCTTCATTTGTGCTGTCTTATTACTTTTGTCTTGACTCTGTGAGAGAGTACATTTGGCCCTGTAGATATTTAGGTAACATTTTGAAGCTGAAGTTAAGTCTAAGTTTATGTGTATAGACCATTGACAAACAACCAAAGATAAAAGCGAATAATGAGACATCAGAGAAATGCGAGGACTCAGGACAACAAAACGTCTATCTTCATTTTCATATGTCAGTTTGGTTGAAAAAGTTGATGGTGATGTTAACACAATGCTCACAACAGCTGAAGGGAAGTGAAGCAAAGCCACAGTCAAAGATTTACTGCAAACCGTTGTAGCTATACTTATCTGGGAACCTCTTGTTCAGAGAAATGACTTTAAAATACTCTGTGAGAGACAGTGTACTTTTCTACAAATGCTGCTGTGAATATGCCAGTTTTTACTAAGTTTCCCCCAGTAAATGATCACATGTTCTATAAACATTAAAGAAATACTGTGATAAGATGGACATACGCTGTGTCGCTCAAATCATGCTTCCTTTTCCTGTCTATATTTCCAGCCACATGCCTGTTTGGATGTGTTCAGTAGCGCCTCACACTCAAAGTACATCTAAAAGACAGTCACATACTGTCACCTCCCACCAGGAGGCACAGTTATCAAAGGAGATGGTTAGAATTCCATGCGCCAGTATCTGCTATAATGAGAAGAACATTACTCATTTAGATGATTACTGGACCATACATTCATTTATACAGCACCAGACAGTGCAAGGCCTCAGTCTGCAGCAGTAACTGGAGTAGTAGTTCCTGGCACTAATAGGAGGACAAAGCGGTTGGAGATGGATGAATGGATGGAGACAGTGTGGAAGTTTAAATGTAGAATTAGCCCTTGGATGACTCATGAATTGTGAGGTCAGTGAAGGAAATGCTATTAGATGGAATACTCTGAGAACAGTGAAAATAATATTTACACTCTGTTTTCATGTTAATATTTTTTTAAATCTTTTTTGCAGGATGGTTTTGGCTCCACATGAAGAAAGTATAGAACTGTTGTCATTGCTCACTCTGCTTATGAGCATTTTTTTATTTTCTAAAAAGAAGACATGACCAGTTTGTGAAATAGAAATCCCAACACTTTTGGCTTCATACAAAGAAAGAATAGTCCATGTGTGGCCTCTTGTCATATTTCAATCATCTAAAACCTTTGCCTGTAAACCTTTCAAAGTATTTAGTCTAACATTTTATCACGTTATCATCCATTTAGCAATAAAAGTAAAGATACAAGTCTCAAAACTATGCTTATTGTCGCATAGATTTATATTATGACCATTTTGAGTGAGTCATTGGGGACAGTGGTAGAAAACTGTATCAAGTAGTACAAATACTGCTTTGTAAGATATATGAAATATACATTTATAAAATACAATGAATAGCTAGGGGCAAGCAGACAAGTCAGGCCCAGATTTTGGTACTTTTATGTGTGAATCATTTTTCCACTACTGCTTAATGCTTAGTTTCTTCTAAAACTTTTTTTTAGTTTATCCCTCCGGTCCCTCAGGGACCATGAAGATGTTTGAGGAAGACAGTGTAGTGCTTGTGTGTGTGTGTGTGTGTGTGTGTGTGTGTGTGTGTGTGTGTGCTCACTCAGCACGTATCCCCCCTCCTTTCACACCCGTGAAAGAAAAAGATTGCATTTACATGTAGCTCAGCCTCTGACGCAGAGTTCATTGTCACTTGTGCCCAAATCACTGAAGTTAACGATGAAGTTGTTACAATTAGTCTCTTTTTTAGAGTTATCTTTCTGACTGACACCAAGTGCAGTGAAGGAGAGAGCAAACACAGCTTGTTCTGAAAAAGTTTCTCTCTCGGTGTGCTGAAGTGAGACAGTAGGCGCGCACACACACACACACACACACACACACACTGATGCACCTCAGGTCACGTCAAGCTGCAACAGGGGTGATGTGAGCTACAGACGCCTCAGATGCATCAGTATTTTGTAAATCAGATACATTTTCACTTGTACTCGTCTGTCGCACGTCACAATAACAGCAAAGACGAAGCTTGGAAGAGGTCGATGTTGTTTCTCTTCATTGCAACAAGCCAACAATGATTTTCTAATCTAAATAAACACAATAACAAAACTTGTCTTGATAAGGTTTTGTGTTCATTTTCTGGTGATGACACACACATGACATCACCAGAAGTCAGTGTCTTGTACTTTTGTTCCTTTTTTTTACCCCAGACATAAACATAAATCCTGCACACCACCACTTGGTGGCAACAGTTTCAAGCCGTGGCTGGGGACAGAGTGAGGAAAAATAAAATCAGTATAATAATGTATTTTTCTAATTTTGTCATTTAAATAACTGTAATGAAATCTGATATCTACAGTGAGTGTGTTATTCAAGGTCTTACTCTGCTCCTCTGCTGTAATTGTGTTCTGTAAATACAAAAGTAAAACAGCATCTTTTACAGGACACATATCTGATAAACTAATGGCTGGAAAAAAATCACCAGCAGGTGACTGATCGTTGACTTGGTGGTTCTAGTTTAGGGTGAAGGGAAACGGACCGCTGATCAAAGAGCCGAATGAAAACGGGTCTTATTTTACTGACCAGTTTTGAATATCACTCTAGCCTCTGGTCAAGATTGCAATTCATCCAGTATTTCAGTTAATATTTGCAGATAATGACTGTGGTTTGTGTTGAGTCCCACAATATTGCTGCAGATTAAAATACAAATTGAATGAAAATTAAATAAATAAATAAATGAATACACAACTCATTTCTAAACAATACTATAAACATATCTTCTTGAAGCACTAATGCTTACAATCTTTGCTCTGGTGCTCGTCTGTGAAGCGTCTGAACTCTCCCTAACCTTTGTCCTGTACCACACGGGTTCTGTGTCATTGAGACACAAAGAATGTCTTCAATAGCAACACTTTCCCTTCAAAGTGAAAATGTTGCTTTTTTTGGACACATATTGGAGGCTGGATTCCCGCATCTCCTTCCTCATTTCTGTCACACAGTAGTTAATGAATATCACCCATAGGCGTGTGTGTGTGTACAGTATGTCTGAGGGAGACGTGGGTGAGGAGGACAAGAAGAGACACAGAATCCCTCTTCTTGTCTTTTTTGTCTGATTGTGTTATTATAACCTTTATTTCACCTGGAACGCCTCTTTCAGAAGTGGGTTCAGGCCATGACTGGCAGCAACACACAAAATGAGAGTCAAATTTGTTATGTGACATTTATTTAGAATAAAAATCAAATACAGAGTGATAAAATATCTTCATATAAATATACAAAGTTTACAGCATTTAGCAATGAAGCAGCTTAATGTTATTCAGTTAAAACATCAAGGCGTGGTCGGTCACTGGTGCTAATGCCATCTGACATCGTGTAACCCTGAACAGATCATGCAACAGCCATCCACTCACACCGTCACACCTACAGTTCATTTGGAATGTCCCATTTGCTGGTTAGAAAACACTTGTTAAACAAACAAACAAACAAAAGCAATTCACTGGGCTTCATTCCAACAGGTTTGAAGTTCACGTCTGCACTTGTTGTTTAACGTAATCATTTACTGTGGCAGTGGAGGCCTTTTTTCCATGTGTGTTTATTTTCTAAAGCCCATTCATTGTCAAGGATACTTTTGACAGCATCAGTTATGTAATTCTATCAATGTTTCTGAGATGTGAGATCAGAGTTGAAGGTGCAACAGACAATATCACGACTATTTCTTTCTTTCTCTGCCAACTTACTGTCCTTCATCATGAATCAGGATCCAGGCCTGGAGACTGGAGGCAAGAGGAGAGGTTACGACTTCATTATGTGTTAACACTGCACCGGTTAACACCCTTCCTGCTCACTTTGTGTCATATTCATTCATTCATAGTCTTCTGCTTTACCCTCGTTCAGTCCTGTAGGTTTTAGCTGTGCTGGGTGAATTGATGATGAATATCCCTCCTTTAGCTTCTCTTGTATTATTGGAGAGTCATAATAAGCTTTGGAGTAAAGCATGACTTAGACATTATGCAGCTAAGCAAAAAAAACAAAAACTGACAAAGGCTGAAGGCACACATTATTATATAAGATGACTGACACTCCCAGAGTTTCGAGGCATCATCAACACTTTAATGTTGCATGCTCCTCATAAAGGCTAAGTTTGGTTTGATCAGGGCTAATGGTGCACTAATTAAAGATCCAATGCTGTTTAATGATATGTGTGAGCTCTGGGTCTTTAGACACGGCCAGGGCTTTTCCTCTGATGACACTGCTTATACTGCGCATGCTGTATTCTCCTAAGGTTAGGGTCCCAGATCATTGTGGAGGTCACAATACAAAATAACTTGATTATGAAAGTCAGGAGAAGTTCAATAGTGGAAAATCATTTATGAGAAAAGGAATGGGTATATATAAGGTAAAGGTTAAAGGTTAAAACCCTTATATACCACCTTACTTTGTTCTGTTGCGTTCTGTAATGACAATAAAATGATAACAAATGGAAAAACAGGTATGTGTGTTTATAAAATTCAGCGTTTTCTCTTTTGAGAGGGATTATCCCGTCTATTCAAGCATGCTGACATAAACTGTATGTACACACACACGCACACACACACACACACACTCCCAAACATCATTCCATCCTAAATTAGCTGCATTAGAAAGTGCTCACGTGATGAGGTTATGTGTAAAACTATGAGTCGACTCAGACACAAGCGGCAGCACATCTGAGCCGCTGATGGAAGCTCTGGCTCTGACATTCTATATCTAACTCCACGCTCATGCTGTGCTGGGTTTACGAAAAGGGACATGTGAGGGTTGACTTTTTTTTTTTCTTGTCCCATCCTCCTCCCACCTCCTTGTCTCCGTTCTGATAAGAAATGTATGAAAGACCTTCTTTCCTGATGGCAGTGGAACTCGGAGATAAGCTGGCCAATGAGGTGGCTTCTCCAGGGAACAGGGAGTTCTCACACTCCTCACATACTGTTGTACAGAAGGGATGAAGGTTGCAGGTGTGTGTGTGTGTGTGTGTGTGTGCAGTTGGTATTCTTTTGTGTTTGTCTTAACTTGCATTCCTGAGCTTTTTTGTTTCTCATGCAACATTGTCACAGCATAGAAAAATACAGTACCTTCATTTAAGTTTTATCAAACTTGGAGCCTTGACGTCATGAAGCATTGCTACTTGAGTTTTGTTTGTCTAGTTTGAGTTTGAGGAACAGTCTAAGCAGGTCAGAGTAGGTGATAAATCATCAAGATGAAATACAATTCCTCCAAAATCAGCCCTTGAATAATCGATTGTCCGTGCATGCTGCACAGTTACCTAAAAAGTTTTCACATCTGTGCCAGTGATCCTCTGCAACAAACCCAGCTTGAATGGAAATTTCAACTGAATTCCTTCAGCTTTGCCGCTATTTTCCAAGGTTGTTGTCTGCATTACGGGAAGGTAATGAGCTGTCAATCAAGTGACCAGGGTTTGATTCATGAGCAGCGTCCAGGAATGACAAAGTTATTGCTCCAATGAAACCTGGGCTGCGATAACAGCTGATGCTTGCAGAAAAAGAAACAAACAGGCACATTTGCATCACTCAGGTTCTTTTTCTTTTTTTTCTCTTCCCCTCATGTGGCTTCGCTGAGGCAAAAGGAGACAAGGAGTGTGTGTGTGTGTGTGTGTGTGTTTGTATGCTTGAGGAGGCAGTCTGTGACCGTCTTAATACACCCCCTCTCTGCTGGATGCACCTTGTGTTCCTGACACTTTCTCCCATTATTAGATACATTGCTTACTGGCCTCACACACACACACACATGCATGCACACATACATTCTTATACTGTATACAAAAGCACACACGTGGCCTAATGATGGTTTGGGAGAGGACAGATATGATATATTTGTCAGGCAAACGTTTCAACCTATAGCTAGTGTGAAACATCAAGATGAGGATGAGATGTTCTGTGAATTTGAGAAATGTCTCTTTAGTTTAGCTCTGAAGACCAAAAAGATGTGGACAATTCAAATGACACCACTTTATGTCTCAGCTAGCAGTACAAACTGTTTTGTGGTCAAAAATGATCCTAAATGTTGCAAAATATTGAACAACACACCTTCAAAACCTAATTACCCAATTTTAATGTAATGCCATTATATACATGTGCTCACTAATATGCAAAAGTACCGTTAATAACCAACCACCTTACCCCACATGCAGGTTCAAACCTGACCTCTAAAAATCACACACTACTCCCCGGTATTAAGAGCCTCTGGCTGTATATATCAAAAAAGTCATAGTTTAGTATGTCGTCCAAAATGTGACGAAAAAGTCATAGTTTAGTATGTCGTCCAAAATGTGACGAAAAAGTCATAGTTTAGTATGTCGTCCAAAATGAGACAAAAAAGTCATAGTTTAGTATGTCGTCCAAAATGAGACGAAAAAAGTCATAGTTTAGTATGTCGTCCAAAATCACTCAAAAAAGTCATAGGTTAGTATGTCGTCCAAAATGAGACAAAAAAGTCATAGTTTAGTATGTCGTCCAAATTGAGACAAAAAAGTCATAGTTTAGTATGTCGTCCAAAATGAGACGAAAAAAGTCATAGTATAGTATGTCGTCCAAAATGTGACGAAAAAGTCATAGTTTAGTATGTCGTCCAAAATGTGACGAAAAAGTCATAGTTTAGTATGTCGTCCAAAATGAGACAAAAAAGTCATAGTTTAGTATGTCGTCCAAATTGAGACAAAAAAGTCATAGTTTAGTATGTCGTCCAAAATGAGACGAAAAAAGTCATAGTTTAGTATGTCGTCCAAAATGAGACAAAAAAGTCATAGTTTAGTATGTCGTCCAAATTGAGACAAAAAAGTCATAGTTTAGTATGTCGTCCAAAATGAGACAAAAAAGTCATAGTATAGTATGTCGTCCAAATTGAGACAAAAAAGTCATAGTTTAGTATGTCGTCCAAAATGAGACGAAAAAAGTCATAGTATAGTATGTCGTCCAAATTGAGACAAAAAAGTCATAGTTTAGTATGTCGTCCAAAATGAGACGAAAAAAGTCATAGTTTAGTATGTCGTCCAAAATCACTCAAAAAAGTCATAGGTTAGTATGTCGTCCAAAATGAGACGAAAAAAGTCATAGTTTAGTATGTCGTCCAAAATGAGACAAAAAAGTCATAGTTTAGTATGTCGTCCAAATTGAGACGGAAAAGTCATAGTTTAGTATGTCGTCCAAATTGAGACGGAAAAGTCATAATTTAGTATGTCGTCCAAAATGAGACAAAAAAGTCATAGTTTAGTATGTCGTCCAAATTGAGACAAAAAAGTCATAGTTTAGTATGTCGTCCAAATTGAGACAAAAAAGTAATAGTCTAGTATGTCCTACTATGACTTTTTTGTCTCATTTTGGACGACATACTAAATGATGACCTGGAGAACTCGCAGAACCTGTAGAAAACCAACACATGGGGAGAAAATGTAAACTCTATGTCAGCTGGGATTAGCACCAGCGTCCTCCATGACCTTCATGTGGACAATAAAGGGGTATAAGATGAATGAGTGACTTCACTTGTTCATCAGAAATAGAGACAAACAAAGCAGTAACCATGGAGACGGATCAAGTGTTAATCTGCTGTTTTTATTGCTGAAGAAACTACAATGATCACAGTGGATTGGAACATGTGACCCTTGCAGGGTCAGAGGTTAATGAAACAAATGACATCATCAGAGAGTGACTCGTTAGCATCTCGTTAGCGTCTCATTAGTGTAAATATTACTTATAATCAATAACTTTTGTTTTGCTGCAGTCAGAAAGACAACATAAACAGGAAGTGACACTGTTACAACAAAGCGTGGGCTGGGCATAAAGACAGACTCCTCCCACAGTCGCATCCTGCTGGTGGCAGACGGCAGCGCGGACATTTACTCATTTAAAATATGAACGATCACACATGATCAATAATTATTGATAAATCTGTGAAATGTTTTTTTAAAGTGCAGCAAACGACGTCCTCGTAAATCCCACCCACGCTGTGTGACTGGTTGCTAGGAGTCAGTTGTAGACACGCCCCCACAGACGGCTGATGGCGGGAAAGTGGCGTCAGCTCGACATAGCGACATAAGGCGGAGCCCTCCAGCTCCCATCGGGCCACCAGGTGGCGTCACCACACTGACGCGGGACACACTGAGGACATGTGACTCATCATCACGTCTCCATGATGACGCATTTTTATTCATCACGATCTTCGTTTGTTCTTGATTTTGGATTAAACGTGTCGGTGAGGGGAGGAGCTCTGTGGTGGAGGGAGGGGCTCAGGGAGGGAGGGAGGAGCTCAGTGAACATGATTGGCAGCTGTGAGTCTGAAATCAGCGTCTGTTTGGCACTTCAGTTGACCTGAGGGGGTGGAGCCTGAGGAGGGGCCAAAGGTCAGATCCAGTGAGATTTCAGCCACAACAACATTAAAGTGCATGAGATGTCATTTCTTTTTCATTTTAAAGTAAATTATTCAAATATCACAGATCGGCTCAGTTTCATTCACCAATAATCCTCCTCGGTGACATGCATGAGGAAACTGAAATCTCACTGGAACCTTGAGTTCAGACCCGAGGTCAGAGGTCACGGCTGGTGATTGATGACAAGAGCAGGAAGACGATCGATCAGATTATTGATCAACAACAATCAGTGAAGTAAAGTGCATTCAGTGGTCACGTGACCCCCACTGAGTTTGGCGTGGTCATGTGACCATGTCAGCCTCTGCTGAAAGTTTCCTTTGTTTTCCTTCAAATCATTATATCATATATCAGATTATATCAAATCAGATTAGATTACATCAGATTATGTAGATTATGTCAGATTAGCTCAAATCAGATCGGATTAGATTACATCAGATTACATCAGATTATATTAGATTATATTAGATTATATTAGATCAGATTACACTGATCATCAGATTGATTTGAAGCAACATCATTTTTCTATCTGATCACATGACAGAAAAACAGATAGTGGGCGCCGCCCTACATGACGGTCTCGGAGAAGACGACCCTGTTGTTGTCGACGCCTGGCAGGGCCATGTACTCCAGGTGATGAGCGCCCCACACTGGTGTGGTCAGGTAAGACCAGCGCTGCAACACACAAGTCAGCATTCAGGCGTCTGATTGGTTACATGGTGTGTGTGATGATGTCACGGTGGGCGGAGCTAACCTCAGCGAAGGAGCCTTTGGCTCTGAAGAGTTTGTAGATGAAAGTGAGGGGAATACAGAGCATGGACGAAAGCGCCAGGAACCAGCCGATCACCTCGCCCCACCACGGATACACGTACACGTTGTTGTACGTCAGACGTTTGTAGGTGATCAGATGAAACAGGAAGATGCCCTGCAGAGGGGGCGGAGCCACCACACACACACACACAACACAGTGGGTCAAAGGTCAGGTCGTTTTAAAGGTGGGACGCAAATATTTTCATCATATTTAAAAATTACAATGAGCGGAAACTCGTAACCATAGCGATGAGTGAAGTGTGTGTGTGTGTGTGTGTCCTCTCACCATACACACACATGGAGTCACAAACAACCAGCACCACTTGACCCAGAAGAACGGACGATACCCGATCATACGAGCGATGTCGTCCATGAAGCGGTCAGCACCTGCACACGGTCAGACCACAGGAAGTGACATCATCAGGTCAAACAGTGACACGTTCAACTACGTTCAACTATATGAGACATACCATAGACCCAGGCCACAACGACACACTCCCAGAAGGCCTGCCACAGCAGAGTCATTCCACTGGCAGAGTAATAATCAAACAACTGGAAGACGTACATTCCTCCCTGCACACACACACCCACACACACACACACAAACATCATCATCATTTAATGAACAAAACACTATGAAAATATTGGTGAATGAGTGAAAATTAAATCCTATGACATCATCATCATCATCAATGTGTATGTGGTCATCACCTGTGTCACCATGGAGATGTCGATGATGAAGCAGAGCAAGCAGCAGATCGCCACGGCAATCTCTCTCTTATAACGATACTGATAATGTCCCGGAAACAGATCCAGGATTCCTGCAACGAATCCTTCCACTCCCACAAACTGACAGACAGACAGACAGACAGACAGACAGACAGACAGACAGACAGAGTGTGTATTGATTTAAAACAGAGTAATTTAAATGAATATAAATGTTGATGATGACGTCATTAATGCTGGACGTTGTCACAGATGAACACATGAATCCCCTGAACGACCCGCTGTGATGTCATGAGGACAGTGTGTGGTGAAAGTGAAGGATTGTGGGAGGTTGATCACCTGACTGCCGAGGCCGAGCAGCAGCAGCATGATGAAGAAGAGCGCCGCCCACAGCGGCGACACGGGCAACAGTGTGACAGCCTTTGGATATGCGATGAAGGCCAGACCTGGACCTGGACCACAACACAGACATGACTGAACACCACTGATCAATGATTATTGATTATCGAGTTTGATCAAGTCATCCAGAAAAGGATTGATCAATGATGTAAATGTGGAGTTTTTATGCCCCGCCCAACTTTGAAAGTGACCCTGACGTTTGTAAATCACTCACTCTCCCACACCAAACCCCATAGAGAAAATCAGTGATTTCAGCTGGCAGGGACACAGGAGCTGCTGGTCACTGCTGCCTCGTGTGGTCACTTTGTGTCACTGAGTTAAACCTGAACGAAGGATATTTAAAGCCGAACTGTAAAAATAAGACATTTGAACTTAATGACGGAGGCAGCAGTGGATCAACAACTCCTGTGTGCTGTGATGTGAAAATCACTATTTTCTCACTGCAGATCTGATTCTCTGTGTGTGTGTGTGTGTGTGTGTGTGTGTGTGTGCGTGTGTGTACCTGACACAGCCACCTGTGAGATTTCCACTCCCTGCTCTGCAGCCATGAAGCCCAGAATGGAGAAGACGACAAAACCAGCAATGAAACTGGTTCCACTGTTGATGAAGGCGAGGATGAAGGCGTCTCTGCACAAACAAGACAAGCATGTCAGTGTGTGTGTGTGTATATGAATGTGCGTGTGCATGTGTGTGTGCGTCTGTGTGTGTGTGTGTGTGTGTGTGTGTTGTACTTGTGGCAGTCGTTGTTAAAGCGGTTGTAGCTCCCCAGCGCCGTCAGAGCACCAAGGCCGATGGCGTACGAGAAGAAGACCTGTGTCCCGGCGTCGACCCACACCTGTGCAGAGGTCAGAGGTCGAATGAGTGTGTGTCTGCCAGTTTTCTTCACCTTCTCCATATGAACACACACACACACACACACACTGACCTGAGCCTGGGGCAGTTTGGACCAGTCAGGACTGATATAGTACATGATTCCATCATAAGCACCAGGAAGAGTGACACCTCTGACCAGCAGGATGAAGAGGACCAGGTACGGGAACGTGGCTGTGATGTAGACCACCTGAGACACACACACACACACACACACACACACACACAGACCAGAGAGAGCAGGAGACGTTAAGTTAACTGTTGAATCTACATGAAGGGTGAAAGGTAACATGGTTTCGACATTCCCACGCTGTATACACACAAAGATGCCCTCAGTCAGATCTGATGACCCTGTGACCCCCATGACCCCCGTGACCCCTGTGCCCGCCTCCCTCTGCTGTTTGCCTTCATAAGAACCTGCGGCTCATTTTTATTGAACTGATTCAGTTTCAGTTTATTTTTCACCAAGAGTCAGATTTACCTTCACTGAACACACACACACACACACAGAGAGGAATGTGCTGTTTTAGCACCATGGAGAGCTACAGGTCCCAGGTGGAGTTGAGTTACAGTGAAATCACAGAGGAGGACATTATCACACACACACACACACACACTCACACACACACACACACACACACACGTACCTTCCCGGTGGATTTGACTCCCTTCCACACACAGAAATAAACAATCACCCACACGGCCATTAAACACAGCAGGATCTCCCAGTTCAGACGTCCAGGTTCATCCAGACCAGACGAGATGTCCAGCACCTTGTTCCTGGACAGACAGAGGACAGGTGAGGGAGAGACAGAGGACAGGTGAGCAGCAGTGTGTGTTGTAATGATGTCTTCTGTCTTCTTCTCGTCTCTGATCACTAACATGCTGCAGTTCAAATGTTGACAGAAGACTCAGTGAGGACAACATCATTAAATATTCATTTCTTCTTTTAATTCAACAACACAATCAACGTCATCAATGCCCCGCCCACTCCCACTTGCCCCGCCCCCCTGACAGAAGACAGAACTTACTCCCAGAACTCGACGATGGGTGAGCTTGCGTTTGCCAGCTGGGCACAGGTCATGTTGCCGGTGATGGTGATGTTGGCGAGGCTGCGGTTTTTACAGTCCTGGTGCTGGAAGGTCTCCACGCAGCTGGGTGTGTTCCATTCGTTATCACAGGTGGACCAGGGCAGAGTGGAGCTAAACGACTTGACCAGGTAGTAGAGGCCCCAGGCCAACACCATGATGTAGTAGGTGTTACAGAAAAACACGATGACCATGGAGGCGTAACCCAGACCTGAGGGGCGGGGACAGCGTGTCACATGACTCCCTTCATTCTGCACATACATGTTTCTATATGATTACAACATTTTGTCATCATTTTAGGTTTATCATGACTTTATTATCATGTTATTCACGTGTGTTTTTGTCACTTTATTAACGTGTTTTTGTGACTTTATTAACGTGTTCTTGTAACTTTATTAACGTGTGTTTTTGTAACTTCATTAACGTGTTTTTGTCACTTTATTAACGTGTGTTCTTGTCTCTTTATTAACTTGTTTTTGTAACTTTGTTAACGTGTGTTTTTGTAACTTTATTAACGTGTGTTCTTGTCACTTTATTAACGTGTTTTTGTAACTTTAGTAACGTGTTTTTGTCACTTTATTAACGTGTTTTTGTGACTTTATTAACGTGTTCTTGTAACTTTATTAACGTGTGTTTTTGTAACTTCATTAACGTGTTTTTGTCACTTTATTAACGTGTGTTCTTGTCTCTTTATTAACTTGTTTTTGTAACTTTGTTAACGTGTGTTTTTGTAACTTTATTAACGTGTGTTCTTGTCACTTTATTAACGTGTTTTTGTAACTTTAGTAACGTGTTTTTGTCACTTTATTAACGTGTGTTCTTGTGACTTTATTAATGTGTTTTTGTCACTTTATTAATGTGTTTTTGTCACTTTATTAACATGTTTTTGTCACTTTATTAATGTGTTTTTGTCACTTTATTAACGTGTTTTTGTCACTTTATTAATGTGTTTTTGTCACTTTATTAACGTGTTTTTGTCACTTTATTAACGTGTGTTCTTGTCACTTTTGATTATTTATCTAGAAACATTTAGCAAATCAAGCAATTCAATGGAGACGAGGACCCCTATTACAGTAAGTGAATGCAGGTGACAGCAAATCAATCATCTATCTCCTATCAATCGGAGGCCCTAACCCTTGTTACATCAAAAGAATGATGATCTCTTTAAATTTCCTTTTATTATATTTTTTTGCTAATTAGTTTAATTTTGTATTTATTTGTGTCTTATTATATTTTATTTTGGTGATAATGTTCTTTCATGTACTTATAGATAATATATCATTATTAGTATAAATTATTTCTTTAATACATTTTATTATATATTTAATGTTTTACATATTATTTTATCATTCCATGACAGTTGTGTGTCTCTGTTTCTGTCTATTGGACATTCTTTGATCATAGATGGTGCTAAGCTTCACTTTTAGCCCGCTACAGACCAGGTTTGCCCGGCAGCATAAGTTACCATGGTTACTTGGCTGGCATTCACATTAGCCACCTTGGTGGAACAGGGTTGAGGCTCAGATTGATGGAACGGAAACCTGAGCCACAGTTATGGCTTAGCCATGGTTGAGGCTTAGCCAGAGTCATAGTTTCCATGGTTACTGAGTTGGGGCTAATCTCAGCCTGTTTGATGGAACCAAACTCTCACTCATATTAGCCAGACTTGGCCATTTAAGCTTGGCTTTGCCTTTAGCTTACTTAATGGAATACCCCTCTGCTTCTGTTCTCCTGCAATTGAGTCCAAGATCTTGACTCCCGCCGTGACAGCGTGTTTTTGTAACTTTAATAACGTGTGTTTTTGTCACTTTATTAACGTGCGTTTCAAATAAGAGATTAGAGAAACTGAAGCTCCACATCATTAATTGTAACTCAGTTCCACTTCCTGTTTGTATGTGTGTTTGTGCACAGGAGGACGTGTGAGACGCTGAGTGTCCCACAGTGACCTCATGTGTAAATATATATTATTTATTTATATCACGTTTCTAGTTTGCTTTACATTTAAGTTTCACCATTCATCCATTCACACACATTCACTCCCACATCAATGTGCTGCACACATATTCCACACCCACTCACACACAGTGTTGAGGAAGTGTCTTGCCCAACAACACACTGGCATGTAGACTGGCAGAGTCTTGTTTTTACAGTCACATAAATCATGATAACAGATAAAAACCTGTTTCCAGGTCATGTTTAATTAAACGTTACCATGGTCACCATGTGATGAATTTGTGGTGTACTGCACCTTTAAAGAGCGGCGCGATGTTCCACACGTTGATGCCGCCCGCCTTCATGAACTGACCCAGAGAGATTTCCATGAAGAAGATCGGGATTCCTCCAACGAAGACGATGAGCAGGTACGGGATCAGGAAGACACCTGACAGACACACACACACACACACACAAACATTTCAGCTGCATCATTACAACATGTTGTGAAAACACAGGAGCTGCTGGTCCGCTGCTGCCTTGTCTGGTCACTTTGTGTCACTGTGGCAAATCTGAACAGAGGATTTTTAATGCCTAATTAACAAAATAAGACATTTGAACTTAGTGATGGAGGCAGCAGTGGACATTTTATTTGAAAGAACAAATACGTGATGTCACATCCTGCTGATTTACAGTCGAACACACACACACACACACACACACACACACACTCGACCACTGGTTCAAACATGTTCAGAGCTGACTGTGCTGTGAGCGCCCCCTGCTGCTTAGAACCAGCCTGACACACAGAGATAATAAAATCTATGGTCGTTTAAGTCTACGATGTTTATTTATGTTCACATCTTTATCTCAGAGTTAGACAGAAAACTGTAAAACACTTACTCTCCCACACACACACACACACACACACACACGACAGATATACACATCCATGCACAGACAGACAGACACACACACTCACGCACAGACACACACACTCACGCACAGACACACACATGCACAGACATACACATGCACAGACACACACATGCACAGACAGACACACACGTGCACAGAAACACACGCACACACACACACATGCACAGACAGACACACACATGCACAGACACACACGTGCACAGAAACACACGCACACACACACATGCACAGACATACACATGCACACAGACACATGCACAGACACACAAATGCACAGACATGTGTATGTCTGTGCATTTGTGTGTCTGTGCATGAGTGCATGCACAGACAGACACACACATGCACAGACACAGACACACACATGCACAGACACACACGTGCACAGAAACACACACGCACACACATGCACAGACACACACGCACACACACACATGCACAGACAGACACACACATGCACAGACACACACGTGCACAGAAACACACGCACACACACATGCACAGACACACACGTGCACACACACATGC